>NC_092561.1:16024998-16063954 GCF_037975245.1 Apostichopus japonicus
GAATCGAGCACAGGTCGAGTGACGCGATTAGCGGGTTGTTTGAGGGGAGCTGCTTATAACGTGCGGTTTCTTGTAGTCCGTGCTTCATTACATCTTTGTACTGATAGAACACAGACTGAGAAAATATGGCTCGTACCAAGCAAAACCGCACGTAAATCCACTGGAGGAAAGGCTCCACGAAAACAGTTGGCAACCAAGGCCGCCCGTAAGAGTGCCCCTGCCACCGGTGGTGTCAAGAAGCCACATCGTTACAGGCCAGGAACTGTCGCCCTTCGTGAGATCAGGCGTTACCAGAAGAGTACCGAGCTGCTCATCCGCAAACTGCCCTTCCAGCGTCTCGTACGTGAGATCGCCCAGGACTTCAAGACCGAGCTTCGATTCCAGAGCTCCGCAGTCATGGCTCTCCAGGAAGCCAGCGAAGCCTACCTCGTCGGCCTCTTCGAAGACACCAACCTTTGCGCCATCCACGCCAAGCGTGTCACCATCATGCCCAAGGACATCCAGCTGGCTCGCCGAATCCGAGGCGAACGTGCTTAGATCGTATCTGTCTCCGACGGATTCTCGAAAACCAACGGCTCTTTTAAGGGCCATCATATCTACCAGTTAAAGCAGATTTTTCTCTCCCTCCGAACATGCAACTTGTCGTCTCATTATTATTTTTTTTTTTTTTTTTTTTTTTTTAATGATTATCATTATTATTGTAATTATTACTTCTATGCTGGGTGGTTGGTGATTCCCTTCGTGCATGATGCAATTCACTAATCAATAATCAAAGTGAGCTTATCCCTAACTCATAATCATAACCCCTAATCCACACACACACACACTCTATCCTAATCGCCTTGGTATTATAAGCGTGTTAACATGGTTGACACACATCAGCGTGTATGTTAACGATCTCCAATACAAGAGAAGTAAATCTTAAAAACGTAGTAATATCTCTATCGTTCAAAGCACGGAAGATCTTAAATTTAATACCACTGCCATAACAGTTTACCTGCCTCGGGCATTTCAATAGGCTCTCGCAGTAGATCGGGGGAAAATTTGAGCTGATGCTCGTTCCCTCGGCTTGGCTTTGCGAATTGATTACGTAACACACCGACTAAAATTTCCAGACTTAATAACATTGAAAGGTGCGAAACGATTAATACTTGCGGTAGTATATGCCTCGTTAGTTGTTACAAGTTTCAAATTTCTAAGACTATTAATAATAAAGCCCTTAGGATCTGACTTAACACCCCAGATGCATTGCTACCAGTAAGCTCATTGAAGCAGCAAAACTCAATATCTATTTTTATTTCAAACCCCAAAAGTTACAAAAATTATTAATAAATAATAATAATAATAATAAGTTCCCTTTATCCCCTAATCCAAGATCTCTTGCTAAATACTTAATTCATAAAACCTGCGGCCAAAATCATGTGAAAAGTTCCCTACATACATTATATATAGTTTTTTAATTTTTTTTATTTATGGGATGTTAGATTTCTGTCCAGCAGGAGTTTTCACTCAAATCTTGGGGTTTCTGACCTTGGTTTTTGGCTGAGGGTCCGAAGCCCCACGATTATTAGGGTTGCAGCTAGCTGATACATCTAACTTAAAAGGAGAAATAAGACACTGACGCAAGCATGTTTGAGGAGAGGAATGAGTATGTCTTTCTGGGTGATTTGATGGCCCTTAAAAGAGCCGTTGGTAATCGATGGGCGATTGCAATGCAACCTCCCCTTTAAGCCTTCTTGCCTCCGGATGTCTTCTTGGGTAGAAGGACAGCCTGGATGTTTGGAAGAACACCTCCCTGGGCGATGGTGACTCCGCTCAAGAGTTTGTTCAACTCCTCGTCGTTTCGGATGGCGAGTTGGAGATGACGGGGGATGATCCTGGTCTTCTTGTTGTCACGTGCAGCGTTACCGGCCAATTCCAAGATCTCGGCGGCGAGGTATTCTAGTACGGCAGCCAGGTAGACGGGTGCGCCAGCGCCGATCCTCTGGGCGTAATTTCCTCTTCGCAGGAACCTGTGTACACGACCTACTGGGAATTGAAGCCCTGCTCTTGCAGATCGACTCTTGGCCTTTGCCCTGGCCTTACCACCTTTGCCCCTGCCAGTCATGATGAAGTAAATTTGGTATGTTTTCGACTTGAAACGAATCAAAGAAATGATTTGCCTGCCGGAAAGCTCTCATTCAAGTAGTCCGGACTCTAAAGCTACAGCACAGTGCCCTTATGAGGGGATTCTTTGCCACCCTTTGCCCTGATCGTACAATGCGTGAAAGAATTAAGAAAAGCTTCCGCATTGTGATTGGCAGCTCGTGTGTGCTGTGCAATGCATAGCACGTGCTTTGTCAATATGGGAAGTTTTTCTGCTTCGCTGAAGTGATATCAAATCTGTCATAAATACATTTCGCAGCGTGGAGGACACTCATTCACTCATCGCTTTACTTACCGTATCGCAACGAAAACTTCACGTCCAAAATGGCACCAAAAGCTGCAGGAAAGGGAGCAAAGAAGGCCGCCAAGTCCAAGCACCTCGCAACCCAGGAGACAAGAAGAGGCGAAGGACCAGGCGTGAGACTTACAGTATCTACATCTACAAAGTCATGAAGCAGGTCCACCCAGACACCGGTATCTCTAGCCGTGCTATGTCTATCATGAACAGCTTCGTGAACGACATCTTCGAGCGTATCGCCGCCGAAGCTTCCCGTTTGGCCCACTACAACAGGAAGTCCACCATCACCAGTCGGGAGGTCCAGACCGCCGTCAGACTGTTGCTGCCTGGTGAGCTCGCCAAGCATGCCGTCTCAGAGGGTACCAAGGCTGTCACCAAGTACACCCACCTCCAGTAGATTGTTCTTCTCGTGTAGAAGGCTCGACATCCAACGGCTCTTTTAAGGGCCATCCTATATTCCAGAAACGGCAGACTTATCTCCCCCTCCTCAAACATGCAGTTTCGTTGTCTCTTATTTTAAGTAATCTAACATTGTATCATATATACCTGTTACTCTCAAGCCATTGACCGTGTAGTTGATCACGTTCTGGGGCCCGTTTATCGATAATAATAATATTAATAAGTGATATTTATATAGCGCATAATCAGCAAAGCTGCGCCAAAAAAAGAAAAAAAAAAAGAAGTAAAAGCCAAAGGCAACAATATAAAAAAAAAAAAAAAACACACCCGTACTAAACGATACTAAAACGCATATAGTCCAAAACAATTTAAGAAGCATGTAAATAGATTCAATCATAGTCCAGGTTTAAATATATATAAGTATGAGGAACTATAGTACAGTAAGAGAATTATGTAAAAGCCTAAATACTAAACGATACAAAATAGAGCCCTAAACGTAGTATATAAATGAAAATTTTTAAATTAAAAAAAAAAAAAAAAAACATTACAGTAAGAGAATTATTACAAAATCCTAAAACAGATCAAATACCCAATACTGAACGATACAAAATAGAGTCTAAACGTACTAAATAAATGAAAGATAAATATTAAAAAAAATAAAATGTTCAGAATTAAGTAACTAGTTCCAAACGTAGTATCTATGCACAATAACAGTTAAAACACAGTCAATCACACAGTAAAAGCGAGTTCTAACATAATATGCTTTCAAAGCAGTTTTTAAAAGTGGTAAGAGAAATGCATACACTCACAGAGTTCGGTATAGGCATTCTGGGAGCGCTGACTGAGAAGGCTCTGTCGCCGGTCTTGCATCTTGTTCTCTTCTCCTTGAGCAATTCCTGCGATGATGACCGTAGGGTTCTGCTAGGTTTGTACGGTGTAAGGAGACAAGACAGGTATTAGAATCCATAATAATCCATAATAATCCAACAATAACGATAAATAACCTCTAAGTCCTCCCCCACCACACACAAACACTCAATAGTTTCACTTTGCGATGATCGCGACATAGCCACAAATGAAAATCCGCTCTTTAGTAAGACTGACGTTCATTTTTCGCCACTGTCAACTTCTGCACCTTTCTAGCTAATTAGTCCTGGAACAATAGCATGCGTGTTACGTAATCGACTCGCCAAGCCTAGCGAGCTTGGAAAAGTAACTTCCTCGGCTCACATTACCAGTGATCTACCGCGTGAGCCAAATAAAATGCCCGAGGCAAGGGAAACTGTTCTGGCAGTGGTAAAAAAAGGGCGCATTTTCAAATGATATGTTGTCTCGCATTTGGGACTAATCGTGTAACGGTACAGTCGTGCATGCATTGTGTTCAATGGACAAGTAGCGATTCGGGAGGGGGGTGGAGGGGAGGGGGAAGTTCGTATTGTCTTGCTTCTTGGGTCGTATGTCTTAGAACTTCACTGGTTTGCTGTATTGGTGAACTGGGGGTTGTTGCAGAATTTTATTACGTATAATAACCGACTTCACTTGAGTATAAATAAAAGGAGTTTACCCCTGCTCGACCTTCGCAAGAGGTCCTACGGGGGATAATATTGAAGTTTTGTAGAATAGACACTTCTTTTTTTTTCCTAGGGAAAGTTGTCTATATAAACAAACAGGGAGGTCGGAACTGAAGAGCCAATTAGGTAGGGATTACTAAAGGGGGGGGGGGGGACTTCACTTGAGGGAGGGGGGTGATTTCAATTACGGTGTTTTGAAATTTCTAGCAAAATTGCCTATGCATATAACTTATTTTGCCCGATGCTGGCGTATACATACACACACACATACATTCACTCACACAAAGAAAAGAATTAAGACGACGAATTGCATGTTTCGAGGGAGAGGAATGAGTAACTCTCTCTGGGATATTTGATGGCCCTTAAAAGAGCCGTTGGATTTCGATTCGTCTTCGTGACAGGAAAGATGCATCTAGCCTCCGAATCCGTACAGGGTACGCCCTTGACGTTTCAAGGCATAGACGACGTCCATGGCGGTGACAGTCTTCTCTTGGCGTGCTCACAGTATGTGACGGCATCACGGATGACGTTTTCTAAGAAGACCTTCAGGACACCACGGGTCTCTTCGTAGATGAGTCCGGAGATACGTTTTACTCCACCACGACGAGCGAGACGACGGATGGCGGGTTTGGTGATACCCTGGATGTTATCACGCAACACTTTTCGGTGACGCTTGGCGCCTCCCTTTCCAAGTCCCTTTCCTCCTTTACCACGTCCAGACATGTTGATTGTTTGTTGTTCTATGTAAGAGTACTCACAGTAAAATGTAGAAAGTCCCTCAATGTGTGGCATTATATTAGCGATACCCGTCAAGCAGGCGATGTTTTGAACGGACGTAAGCGAACTACCCCGATGTCTGCATCAGAACCCGTGGGAATGGAAGCTCGGCGGAGTTTGATGCCGTTTCTTGTTCGTCGTGTGATGTTCTATGTTATGAAATATCGGTGAGGGGTGAATTCGATAAGGCCAAATTTGTCCCGAATGGTCGAATATTGGCTTCACCCTGTCATTCCGTTAAAATATCACACGTAAAAATTACACTTGACGCTAACTCTGTGTTAGCCTAATCTGACCAATCGACGAAGGTAATGTTCATGACGTCACAATTGGGGATTGCTGACTGACTGTCAAATGCGAAGCTGGAGGGTTTTCGATAAGAGTTTTCAACAATTTTTCGTCATTTTAAATGGCAGAAAGTCTAAGAAATAGATACTTTATGAAAGTGACTACCATTTTCCTGCCCGGCATGAGCAGTTTCGGACTACCGTTCGCTTAAATTAGGCTCCTGAAATTTGCCATTGCCGCTTAGCTAATCAGAACGACTCGCGGCTGTCGCACTCGGCCAATCAGAATCGAGCACAGGTCGAGTGACGCGATTAGCGGGTTGTTTGAGGGGAGCTGCTTATAACGTGCGGTTTCTTGTAGTCCGTGCTTCATTACATCTTTGTACTGATAGAACACAGACTGAGAAAATATGGCTCGTACCAAGCAAACCGCACGTAAATCCACTGGAGGAAAGGCTCCACGAAAACAGTTGGCAACCAAGGCCGCCCGTAAGAGTGCCCCTGCCACCGGTGGTGTCAAGAAGCCACATCGTTACAGGCCAGGAACTGTCGCCCTTCGTGAGATCAGGCGTTACCAGAAGAGTACCGAGCTGCTCATCCGCAAACTGCCCTTCCAGCGTCTCGTACGTGAGATCGCCCAGGACTTCAAGACCGAGCTTCGATTCCAGAGCTCCGCAGTCATGGCTCTCCAGGAAGCCAGCGAAGCCTACCTCGTCGGCCTCTTCGAAGACACCAACCTTTGCGCCATCCACGCCAAGCGTGTCACCATCATGCCCAAGGACATCCAGCTGGCTCGCCGAATCCGAGGCGAACGTGCTTAGATCGTATCTGTCTCCGACGGATTCTCGAAAACCAACGGCTCTTTAAGGGCCATCATATCTACCAGTTAAAGCAGATTTTTCTCTCCCTCCGAACATGCAACTTGTCGTCTCATTATTATTTTTTTTTTTTTTTTTTTTTTTTAATGATTATCATTATTATTGTAATTATTACTTCTATGCTGGGTGGTTGGTGATTCCCTTCGTGCATGATGCAATTCACTAATCAATAATCAAAGTGAGCTTATCCCTAACTCATAATCATAACCCCTAATCCACACACACACACACTCTATCCTAATCGCCTTGGTATTATAAGCGTGTTAACATGGGTTGACACACATCAGCGTGTATGTTAAACGATCTCCAATACAAGAGAAGTAAATCTTAAAAACGTAGTAATATCTCTATCGTTCAAAGCACGGAAGATCTTAAATTTAATACCACTGCCATAACAGTTTACCTGCCTCGGGCATTTCAATAGGCTCTCGCAGTAGATCGGGGAAAATTTGAGCTGATGCTCGTTCCCTCGGCTTGGCTTTGCGAATTGATTACGTAACACACCGACTAAAATTTCCAGACTTAATAACATTGAAAGGTGCGAAACGATTAATACTTGCGGTAGTATATGCCTCGTTAGTTGTTACAAGTTTCAAATTTCTAAGACTATTAATAATAAAGCCCTTAGGATCTGACTTAACACCCCAGATGCATTGCTACCAGTAAGCTCATTGAAGCAGCAAAACTCAATATCTATTTTTATTTCAAACCCCAAAAGTTACAAAAATTATTAATAAATAATAATAATAATAATAAGTTCCCTTTATCCCCTAATCCAAGATCTCTTGCTAAATACTTAATTCATAAAACCTGCGGCCAAAATCATGTGAAAAGTTCCCTACATACATTATATATAGTTTTTTAATTTTTTTTATTTTATGGGATGTTAGATTTCTGTCCAGCAGGAGTTTTCACTCAAATCTTGGGGTTTCTGACCTTTGGTTTTTGG
Source organism: Apostichopus japonicus (assembly GCF_037975245.1). Lineage (NCBI taxonomy): Eukaryota > Metazoa > Echinodermata > Holothuroidea > Aspidochirotida > Stichopodidae > Apostichopus > Apostichopus japonicus. The sequence goes on from NC_092561.1 coordinate 16,032,303, forward strand.
CTGAGGGTCCGAAGCCCCACGATTATTAGGGTTGCAGCTAGCTGATACATCTAACTTAAAAGGAGAAATAAGACACTGACGCAAGCATGTTTGAGGAGAGGAATGAGTATGTCTTTCTGGGTGATTTGATGGCCCTTAAAAGAGCCGTTGGTAATCGATGGGCGATTGCAATGCAACCTCCCCTTTAAGCCTTCTTGCCTCCGGATGTCTTCTTGGGTAGAAGGACAGCCTGGATGTTTGGAAGAACACCTCCCTGGGCGATGGTGACTCCGCTCAAGAGTTTGTTCAACTCCTCGTCGTTTCGGATGGCGAGTTGGAGATGACGGGGGATGATCCTGGTCTTCTTGTTGTCACGTGCAGCGTTACCGGCCAATTCCAAGATCTCGGCGGCGAGGTATTCTAGTACGGCAGCCAGGTAGACGGGTGCGCCAGCGCCGATCCTCTGGGCGTAATTTCCTCTTCGCAGGAACCTGTGTACACGACCTACTGGGAATTGAAGCCCTGCTCTTGCAGATCGACTCTTGGCCTTTGCCCTGGCCTTACCACCTTTGCCCCTGCCAGTCATGATGAAGTAAATTTGGGTATGTTTTCGACTTGAAACGAATCAAAGAAATGATTTGCCTGCCGGAAAGCTCTCATTCAAGTAGTCCGGACTCTAAAGCTACAGCACAGTGCCCTTATGAGGGGATTCTTTGCCACCCTTTGCCCTGATCGTACAATGCGTGAAAGAATTAAGAAAAGCTTCCGCATTGTGATTGGCCAGCTCGTGTGTGCTGTGCAATGCATAGCACGTGCTTTGTCAATATGGGAAGTTTTTCTGCTTCGCTGAAGTGATATCAAATCTGTCATAAATACATTTCGCAGCGTGGAGGACACTCATTCACTCATCGCTTTACTTACCGTATCGCAACGAAAACTTCACGTCCAAAATGGCACCAAAAGCTGCAGGAAAGGGAGCAAAGAAGGCCGCCAAGTCCAAGGCACCTCGCAACCCAGGAGACAAGAAGAGGCGAAGGACCAGGCGTGAGACTTACAGTATCTACATCTACAAAGTCATGAAGCAGGTCCACCCAGACACCGGTATCTCTAGCCGTGCTATGTCTATCATGAACAGCTTCGTGAACGACATCTTCGAGCGTATCGCCGCCGAAGCTTCCCGTTTGGCCCACTACAACAGGAAGTCCACCATCACCAGTCGGGAGGTCCAGACCGCCGTCAGACTGTTGCTGCCTGGTGAGCTCGCCAAGCATGCCGTCTCAGAGGGTACCAAGGCTGTCACCAAGTACACCACCTCCAAGTAGATTGTTCTTCTCGTGTAGAAGGCTCGACATCCAACGGCTCTTTTAAGGGCCATCCTATATTCCAGAAACGGCAGACTTATCTCCCCCTCCTCAAACATGCAGTTTCGTTGTCTCTTATTTTAAGTAATCTAACATTGTATCATATATACCTGTTACTCTCAAGCCATTGACCGTGTAGTTGATCACGTTCTGGGGCCCGTTTATCGATAATAATAATATTAATAAGTGATATTTATATAGCGCATAATCAGCAAAGCTGCGCCAAAAAAAGAAAAAAAAAAGAAGTAAAAGCCAAAGGCAACAATATAAAAAAAAAAAAAAAACACACCCGTACTAAACGATACTAAAACGCATATAGTCCAAAACAATTTAAGAAGCATGTAAATAGATTCAATCATAGTCCAGGTTTAAATATATATAAGTATGAGGAACTATAGTACAGTAAGAGAATTATTGTAAAAGCCTAAATACTAAACGATACAAAATAGAGCCCTAAACGTAGTAAATAAATGAAAATTTTTAAATTAAAAAAAAAAAAAAAACATTACAGTAAGAGAATTATTACAAAATCCTAAAACAGATCAAATACCCAATACTGAACGATACAAAATAGAGTCTAAACGTACTAAATAAATGAAAGATAAATATTAAAAAAAATAAAATGTTCAGAATTAAGTAACTAGTTCCAAACGTAGTATCTATGCACAATAACAGTTAAAACACAGTCAATCACACAGTAAAAGCGAGTCTAACATAATATGCTTTCAAAGCAGTTTTTAAAAGTGGTAAGAGAAATGCATACACTCACAGAGTTCGGTATAGGCATTCTGGGAGCGCTGACTGAGAAGGCTCTGTCGCCGGTCTTGCATCTTGTTCTCTTCTCCTTGAGCAATTCCTGCGATGATGACCGTAGGGTTCTGCTAGGTTTGTACGGTGTAAGGAGACAAGACAGGTATTAGAATCCATAATAATCCATAATAAATCCAACAATAACGATAAATAACCTCTAAGTCCTCCCCCACCACACACAAACACTCAATAGTTTCACTTGCGATGATCGCGACATAGCCACATATGAAAATCCGCTCTTTAGTAAGACTGACGTTCATTTTTCGCCACTGTCAACTTCTGCACCTTTCTAGCTAATTAGTCTGGAACAATAGCATGCGTGTTACGTAATCGACTCGCCAAGCCTAGCGAGCTTGGAAAAGTAACTTCCTCGGCTCACATTACCAGTGATCTACCGCGTGAGCCAAATAAAATGCCCGAGGCAAGGGAAACTGTTCTGGCAGTGGTAAAAAAAGGGCGCATTTTCAAATGATATGTTGTCTCGCATTTGGGACTAATCGTGTAACGGTACAGTCGTGCATGCATTGTGTTCAATGGACAAGTAGCGATTCGGGAGGGGGGTGGAGGGGTGGGGGAAGTTCGTATTGTCTTGCTTCTTGGGTCGTATGTCTTAGAACTTCACTGGTTTGCTGTATTGGTGAACTGGGGGTTGTTGCAGAATTTTATTACGTATAATAACCGACTTCACTTGAGTATAAATAAAAGGAGTTTACCCCTGCTCGACCTTCGCAAGAGGTCCTACGGGGGATAATATTGAAGTTTTGTAGAATAGACACTTCTTTTTTTTTCCTAGGGAAAGTTGTCTATATAAACAAACAGGAGGTCGGAACTGAAGAGCCAATTAGGTAGGGATTACTAAAGGGGGGGGGGACTTCACTTGAGGGAGGGGGTGGATTTCAATTACGGTGTTTTGAAATTTCTAGCAAAATTGCCTATGCATATAACTTATTTTGCCCGATGCTGGCGTATACATACACACACACATACATTCACTCACACAAAGAAAAGAATTAAGACGACGAATTGCATGTTTCGAGGGAGAGGAATGAGTAACTCTCTCTGGGGATATTTGATGGCCCTTAAAAGAGCCGTTGGATTTCGATTCGTCTTCGTGACAGGAAAGATGCATCTAGCCTCCGAATCCGTACAGGGTACGCCCTTGACGTTTCAAGGCATAGACGACGTCCATGGCGGTGACAGTCTTTCTCTTGGCGTGCTCACAGTATGTGACGGCATCACGGATGACGTTTTCTAAGAAGACCTTCAGGACACCACGGGTCTCTTCGTAGATGAGTCCGGAGATACGTTTTACTCCACCACGACGAGCGAGACGACGGATGGCGGGTTTGGTGATACCCTGGATGTTATCACGCAACACTTTTCGGTGACGCTTGGCGCCTCCCTTTCCAAGTCCCTTTCCTCCTTTACCACGTCCAGACATGTTGATTGTTGTTGTTCTATGTAAGAGTACTCACAGTAAAATGTAGAAAGTCCCTCAATGTGTGGCATTATATTAGCGATACCCGTCAAGCAGGCGATGTTTTGAACGGACGTAAGCGAACTACCCCGATGTCTGCATCAGAACCCGTGGGAATGGAAGCTCGGCGGAGTTTGATGCCGTTTCTTGTTCGTCGTGTGATGTTCTATGTTATGAAATATCGGTGAGGGGTGAATTCGATAAGGCCAAATTTGTCCCGAATGGTCGAATATTGGCTTCACCCTGTCATTCCGTTAAAATATCACACGTAAAATTACACTTGACGCTAACTCTGTGTTAGCCTAATCTGACCAATCGACGAAGGTAATGTTCATGACGTCACAATTGGGGATTGCTGACTGACTGTCAAATGCGAAGCTGGAGGGTTTTCGATAAGAGTTTTCAACAATTTTTCGTCATTTTAAATGGCAGAAAGTCTAAGAAATAGATACTTTATGAAAGTGACTACCATTTTCCTGCCCGGCATGAGCAGTTTCGACTACCGTTCGCTTAAATTAGGCTCCTGAAATTTGCCATTGCCGCTTAGCTAATCAGAACGACTCGCGGCTGTCGCACTCGGCCAATCAGAATCGAGCACAGGTCGAGTGACGCGATTAGCGGGTTGTTTGAGGGGAGCTGCTTATAACGTGCGGTTTCTTGTAGTCCGTGCTTCATTACATCTTTGTACTGATAGAACACAGACTGAGAAAATATGGCTCGTACCAAGCAAACCGCACGTAAATCCACTGGAGGAAAGGCTCCACGAAAACAGTTGGCAACCAAGGCCGCCCGTAAGAGTGCCCCTGCCACCGGTGGTGTCAAGAAGCCACATCGTTACAGGCCAGGAACTGTCGCCCTTCGTGAGATCAGGCGTTACCAGAAGAGTACCGAGCTGCTCATCCGCAAACTGCCCTTCCAGCGTCTCGTACGTGAGATCGCCCAGGACTTCAAGACCGAGCTTCGATTCCAGAGCTCCGCAGTCATGGCTCTCCAGGAAGCCAGCGAAGCCTACCTCGTCGGCCTCTTCGAAGACACCAACCTTTGCGCCATCCACGCCAAGCGTGTCACCATCATGCCCAAGGACATCCAGCTGGCTCGCCGAATCCGAGGCGAACGTGCTTAGATCGTATCTGTCTCCGACGGATTCTCGAAAACCAACGGCTCTTTTAAGGGCCATCATATCTACCAGTTAAAGCAGATTTTTCTCTCCCTCCGAACATGCAACTTGTCGTCTCATTATTATTTTTTTTTTTTTTTTTTTTTTTTTAATGATTATCATTATTATTGTAATTATTACTTCTATGCTGGGTGGTTGGTGATTCCCTTCGTGCATGATGCAATTCACTAATCAATAATCAAAGTGAGCTTATCCCTAACTCATAATCATAACCCCTAATCCACACACACACACACTCTATCCTAATCGCCTTGGTATTATAAGCGTGTTAACATGGGTTGACACACATCAGCGTGTATGTTAACGATCTCCAATACAAGAGAAGTAAATCTTAAAAACGTAGTAATATCTCTATCGTTCAAAGCACGGAAGATCTTAAATTTAATACCACTGCCATAACAGTTTACCTGCCTCGGGCATTTCAATAGGCTCTCGCAGTAGATCGGGGGAAAATTTGAGCTGATGCTCGTTCCCTCGGCTTGGCTTTGCGAATTGATTACGTAACACACCGACTAAAATTTCCAGACTTAATAACATTGAAAGGTGCGAAACGATTAATACTTGCGGTAGTATATGCCTCGTTAGTTGTTACAAGTTTCAAATTTCTAAGACTATTAATAATAAAGCCCTTAGGATCTGACTTAACACCCCAGATGCATTGCTACCAGTAAGCTCATTGAAGCAGCAAAACTCAATATCTATTTTTATTTCAAACCCCAAAAGTTACAAAAATTATTAATAAATAATAATAATAATAATAAGTTCCCTTTATCCCCTAATCCAAGATCTCTTGCTAAATACTTAATTCATAAAACCTGCGGCCAAAATCATGTGAAAAGTTCCCTACATACATTATATATAGTTTTTTAATTTTTTTTATTTTATGGGATGTTAGATTTCTGTCCAGCAGGAGTTTTCACTCAAATCTTGGGGTTTCTGACCTTTGGTTTTTGGCTGAGGGTCCGAAGCCCCACGATTATTAGGGTTGCAGCTAGCTGATACATCTAACTTAAAAGGAGAAATAAGACACTGACGCAAGCATGTTTGAGGAGAGGAATGAGTATGTCTTTCTGGGTGATTTGATGGCCCTTAAAAGAGCCGTTGGTAATCGATGGGCGATTGCAATGCAACCTCCCCTTTAAGCCTTCTTGCCTCCGGATGTCTTCTTGGGTAGAAGGACAGCCTGGATGTTTGGAAGAACACCTCCCTGGGCGATGGTGACTCCGCTCAAGAGTTTGTTCAACTCCTCGTCGTTTCGGATGGCGAGTTGGAGATGACGGGGGATGATCCTGGTCTTCTTGTTGTCACGTGCAGCGTTACCGGCCAATTCCAAGATCTCGGCGGCGAGGTATTCTAGTACGGCAGCCAGGTAGACGGGTGCGCCAGCGCCGATCCTCTGGGCGTAATTTCCTCTTCGCAGGAACCTGTGTACACGACCTACTGGGAATTGAAGCCCTGCTCTTGCAGATCGACTCTTGGCCTTTGCCCTGGCCTTACCACCTTTGCCCCTGCCAGTCATGATGAAGTAAATTTGGGTATGTTTTCGACTTGAAACGAATCAAAGAAATGATTTGCCTGCCGGAAAGCTCTCATTCAAGTAGTCCGGACTCTAAAGCTACAGCACAGTGCCCTTATGAGGGGATTCTTTGCCACCCTTTGCCCTGATCGTACAATGCGTGAAAGAATTAAGAAAAGCTTCCGCATTGTGATTGGCCAGCTCGTGTGTGCTGTGCAATGCATAGCACGTGCTTTGTCAATATGGGAAGTTTTTCTGCTTCGCTGAAGTGATATCAAATCTGTCATAAATACATTTCGCAGCGTGGAGGACACTCATTCACTCATCGCTTTACTTACCGTATCGCAACGAAAACTTCACGTCCAAAATGGCACCAAAAGCTGCAGGAAAGGGAGCAAAGAAGGCCGCCAAGTCCAAGGCACCTCGCAACCCAGGAGACAAGAAGAGGCGAAGGACCAGGCGTGAGACTTACAGTATCTACATCTACAAAGTCATGAAGCAGGTCCACCCAGACACCGGTATCTCTAGCCGTGCTATGTCTATCATGAACAGCTTCGTGAACGACATCTTCGAGCGTATCGCCGCCGAAGCTTCCCGTTTGGCCCACTACAACAGGAAGTCCACCATCACCAGTCGGGAGGTCCAGACCGCCGTCAGACTGTTGCTGCCTGGTGAGCTCGCCAAGCATGCCGTCTCAGAGGGTACCAAGGCTGTCACCAAGTACACCACCTCCAAGTAGATTGTTCTTCTCGTGTAGAAGGCTCGACATCCAACGGCTCTTTTAAGGGCCATCCTATATTCCAGAAACGGCAGACTTATCTCCCCCTCCTCAAACATGCAGTTTCGTTGTCTCTTATTTTAAGTAATCTAACATTGTATCATATATACCTGTTACTCTCAAGCCATTGACCGTGTAGTTGATCACGTTCTGGGGCCCGTTTATCGATAATAATAATATTAATAAGTGATATTTATATAGCGCATAATCAGCAAAGCTGCGCCAAAAAAAGAAAAAAAAAAGAAGTAAAAGCCAAAGGCAACAATATAAAAAAAAAAAAAAAACACACCCGTACTAAACGATACTAAAACGCATATAGTCCAAAACAATTTAAGAAGCATGTAAATAGATTCAATCATAGTCCAGGTTTAAATATATATAAGTATGAGGAACTATAGTACAGTAAGAGAATTATTGTAAAAGCCTAAATACTAAACGATACAAAATAGAGCCCTAAACGTAGTAAATAAATGAAAATTTTTAAATTAAAAAAAAAAAAAAAACATTACAGTAAGAGAATTATTACAAAATCCTAAAACAGATCAAATACCCAATACTGAACGATACAAAATAGAGTCTAAACGTACTAAATAAATGAAAGATAAATATTAAAAAAAATAAAATGTTCAGAATTAAGTAACTAGTTCCAAACGTAGTATCTATGCACAATAACAGTTAAAACACAGTCAATCACACAGTAAAAGCGAGTCTAACATAATATGCTTTCAAAGCAGTTTTTAAAAGTGGTAAGAGAAATGCATACACTCACAGAGTTCGGTATAGGCATTCTGGGAGCGCTGACTGAGAAGGCTCTGTCGCCGGTCTTGCATCTTGTTCTCTTCTCCTTGAGCAATTCCTGCGATGATGACCGTAGGGTTCTGCTAGGTTTGTACGGTGTAAGGAGACAAGACAGGTATTAGAATCCATAATAATCCATAATAAATCCAACAATAACGATAAATAACCTCTAAGTCCTCCCCCACCACACACAAACACTCAATAGTTTCACTTGCGATGATCGCGACATAGCCACATATGAAAATCCGCTCTTTAGTAAGACTGACGTTCATTTTTCGCCACTGTCAACTTCTGCACCTTTCTAGCTAATTAGTCTGGAACAATAGCATGCGTGTTACGTAATCGACTCGCCAAGCCTAGCGAGCTTGGAAAAGTAACTTCCTCGGCTCACATTACCAGTGATCTACCGCGTGAGCCAAATAAAATGCCCGAGGCAAGGGAAACTGTTCTGGCAGTGGTAAAAAAAGGGCGCATTTTCAAATGATATGTTGTCTCGCATTTGGGACTAATCGTGTAACGGTACAGTCGTGCATGCATTGTGTTCAATGGACAAGTAGCGATTCGGGAGGGGGGTGGAGGGGTGGGGGAAGTTCGTATTGTCTTGCTTCTTGGGTCGTATGTCTTAGAACTTCACTGGTTTGCTGTATTGGTGAACTGGGGGTTGTTGCAGAATTTTATTACGTATAATAACCGACTTCACTTGAGTATAAATAAAAGGAGTTTACCCCTGCTCGACCTTCGCAAGAGGTCCTACGGGGGATAATATTGAAGTTTTGTAGAATAGACACTTCTTTTTTTTTCCTAGGGAAAGTTGTCTATATAAACAAACAGGAGGTCGGAACTGAAGAGCCAATTAGGTAGGGATTACTAAAGGGGGGGGGGACTTCACTTGAGGGAGGGGGTGGATTTCAATTACGGTGTTTTGAAATTTCTAGCAAAATTGCCTATGCATATAACTTATTTTGCCCGATGCTGGCGTATACATACACACACACATACATTCACTCACACAAAGAAAAGAATTAAGACGACGAATTGCATGTTTCGAGGGAGAGGAATGAGTAACTCTCTCTGGGGATATTTGATGGCCCTTAAAAGAGCCGTTGGATTTCGATTCGTCTTCGTGACAGGAAAGATGCATCTAGCCTCCGAATCCGTACAGGGTACGCCCTTGACGTTTCAAGGCATAGACGACGTCCATGGCGGTGACAGTCTTTCTCTTGGCGTGCTCACAGTATGTGACGGCATCACGGATGACGTTTTCTAAGAAGACCTTCAGGACACCACGGGTCTCTTCGTAGATGAGTCCGGAGATACGTTTTACTCCACCACGACGAGCGAGACGACGGATGGCGGGTTTGGTGATACCCTGGATGTTATCACGCAACACTTTTCGGTGACGCTTGGCGCCTCCCTTTCCAAGTCCCTTTCCTCCTTTACCACGTCCAGACATGTTGATTGTTGTTGTTCTATGTAAGAGTACTCACAGTAAAATGTAGAAAGTCCCTCAATGTGTGGCATTATATTAGCGATACCCGTCAAGCAGGCGATGTTTTGAACGGACGTAAGCGAACTACCCCGATGTCTGCATCAGAACCCGTGGGAATGGAAGCTCGGCGGAGTTTGATGCCGTTTCTTGTTCGTCGTGTGATGTTCTATGTTATGAAATATCGGTGAGGGGTGAATTCGATAAGGCCAAATTTGTCCCGAATGGTCGAATATTGGCTTCACCCTGTCATTCCGTTAAAATATCACACGTAAAATTACACTTGACGCTAACTCTGTGTTAGCCTAATCTGACCAATCGACGAAGGTAATGTTCATGACGTCACAATTGGGGATTGCTGACTGACTGTCAAATGCGAAGCTGGAGGGTTTTCGATAAGAGTTTTCAACAATTTTTCGTCATTTTAAATGGCAGAAAGTCTAAGAAATAGATACTTTATGAAAGTGACTACCATTTTCCTGCCCGGCATGAGCAGTTTCGACTACCGTTCGCTTAAATTAGGCTCCTGAAATTTGCCATTGCCGCTTAGCTAATCAGAACGACTCGCGGCTGTCGCACTCGGCCAATCAGAATCGAGCACAGGTCGAGTGACGCGATTAGCGGGTTGTTTGAGGGGAGCTGCTTATAACGTGCGGTTTCTTGTAGTCCGTGCTTCATTACATCTTTGTACTGATAGAACACAGACTGAGAAAATATGGCTCGTACCAAGCAAACCGCACGTAAATCCACTGGAGGAAAGGCTCCACGAAAACAGTTGGCAACCAAGGCCGCCCGTAAGAGTGCCCCTGCCACCGGTGGTGTCAAGAAGCCACATCGTTACAGGCCAGGAACTGTCGCCCTTCGTGAGATCAGGCGTTACCAGAAGAGTACCGAGCTGCTCATCCGCAAACTGCCCTTCCAGCGTCTCGTACGTGAGATCGCCCAGGACTTCAAGACCGAGCTTCGATTCCAGAGCTCCGCAGTCATGGCTCTCCAGGAAGCCAGCGAAGCCTACCTCGTCGGCCTCTTCGAAGACACCAACCTTTGCGCCATCCACGCCAAGCGTGTCACCATCATGCCCAAGGACATCCAGCTGGCTCGCCGAATCCGAGGCGAACGTGCTTAGATCGTATCTGTCTCCGACGGATTCTCGAAAACCAACGGCTCTTTTAAGGGCCATCATATCTACCAGTTAAAGCAGATTTTTCTCTCCCTCCGAACATGCAACTTGTCGTCTCATTATTATTTTTTTTTTTTTTTTTTTTTTTTTAATGATTATCATTATTATTGTAATTATTACTTCTATGCTGGGTGGTTGGTGATTCCCTTCGTGCATGATGCAATTCACTAATCAATAATCAAAGTGAGCTTATCCCTAACTCATAATCATAACCCCTAATCCACACACACACACACTCTATCCTAATCGCCTTGGTATTATAAGCGTGTTAACATGGGTTGACACACATCAGCGTGTATGTTAACGATCTCCAATACAAGAGAAGTAAATCTTAAAAACGTAGTAATATCTCTATCGTTCAAAGCACGGAAGATCTTAAATTTAATACCACTGCCATAACAGTTTACCTGCCTCGGGCATTTCAATAGGCTCTCGCAGTAGATCGGGGGAAAATTTGAGCTGATGCTCGTTCCCTCGGCTTGGCTTTGCGAATTGATTACGTAACACACCGACTAAAATTTCCAGACTTAATAACATTGAAAGGTGCGAAACGATTAATACTTGCGGTAGTATATGCCTCGTTAGTTGTTACAAGTTTCAAATTTCTAAGACTATTAATAATAAAGCCCTTAGGATCTGACTTAACACCCCAGATGCATTGCTACCAGTAAGCTCATTGAAGCAGCAAAACTCAATATCTATTTTTATTTCAAACCCCAAAAGTTACAAAAATTATTAATAAATAATAATAATAATAATAAGTTCCCTTTATCCCCTAATCCAAGATCTCTTGCTAAATACTTAATTCATAAAACCTGCGGCCAAAATCATGTGAAAAGTTCCCTACATACATTATATATAGTTTTTTAATTTTTTTTATTTTATGGGATGTTAGATTTCTGTCCAGCAGGAGTTTTCACTCAAATCTTGGGGTTTCTGACCTTTGGTTTTTGGCTGAGGGTCCGAAGCCCCACGATTATTAGGGTTGCAGCTAGCTGATACATCTAACTTAAAAGGAGAAATAAGACACTGACGCAAGCATGTTTGAGGAGAGGAATGAGTATGTCTTTCTGGGTGATTTGATGGCCCTTAAAAGAGCCGTTGGTAATCGATGGGCGATTGCAATGCAACCTCCCCTTTAAGCCTTCTTGCCTCCGGATGTCTTCTTGGGTAGAAGGACAGCCTGGATGTTTGGAAGAACACCTCCCTGGGCGATGGTGACTCCGCTCAAGAGTTTGTTCAACTCCTCGTCGTTTCGGATGGCGAGTTGGAGATGACGGGGGATGATCCTGGTCTTCTTGTTGTCACGTGCAGCGTTACCGGCCAATTCCAAGATCTCGGCGGCGAGGTATTCTAGTACGGCAGCCAGGTAGACGGGTGCGCCAGCGCCGATCCTCTGGGCGTAATTTCCTCTTCGCAGGAACCTGTGTACACGACCTACTGGGAATTGAAGCCCTGCTCTTGCAGATCGACTCTTGGCCTTTGCCCTGGCCTTACCACCTTTGCCCCTGCCAGTCATGATGAAGTAAATTTGGGTATGTTTTCGACTTGAAACGAATCAAAGAAATGATTTGCCTGCCGGAAAGCTCTCATTCAAGTAGTCCGGACTCTAAAGCTACAGCACAGTGCCCTTATGAGGGGATTCTTTGCCACCCTTTGCCCTGATCGTACAATGCGTGAAAGAATTAAGAAAAGCTTCCGCATTGTGATTGGCCAGCTCGTGTGTGCTGTGCAATGCATAGCACGTGCTTTGTCAATATGGGAAGTTTTTCTGCTTCGCTGAAGTGATATCAAATCTGTCATAAATACATTTCGCAGCGTGGAGGACACTCATTCACTCATCGCTTTACTTACCGTATCGCAACGAAAACTTCACGTCCAAAATGGCACCAAAAGCTGCAGGAAAGGGAGCAAAGAAGGCCGCCAAGTCCAAGGCACCTCGCAACCCAGGAGACAAGAAGAGGCGAAGGACCAGGCGTGAGACTTACAGTATCTACATCTACAAAGTCATGAAGCAGGTCCACCCAGACACCGGTATCTCTAGCCGTGCTATGTCTATCATGAACAGCTTCGTGAACGACATCTTCGAGCGTATCGCCGCCGAAGCTTCCCGTTTGGCCCACTACAACAGGAAGTCCACCATCACCAGTCGGGAGGTCCAGACCGCCGTCAGACTGTTGCTGCCTGGTGAGCTCGCCAAGCATGCCGTCTCAGAGGGTACCAAGGCTGTCACCAAGTACACCACCTCCAAGTAGATTGTTCTTCTCGTGTAGAAGGCTCGACATCCAACGGCTCTTTTAAGGGCCATCCTATATTCCAGAAACGGCAGACTTATCTCCCCCTCCTCAAACATGCAGTTTCGTTGTCTCTTATTTTAAGTAATCTAACATTGTATCATATATACCTGTTACTCTCAAGCCATTGACCGTGTAGTTGATCACGTTCTGGGGCCCGTTTATCGATAATAATAATATTAATAAGTGATATTTATATAGCGCATAATCAGCAAAGCTGCGCCAAAAAAAGAAAAAAAAAAGAAGTAAAAGCCAAAGGCAACAATATAAAAAAAAAAAAAAAACACACACCCGTACTAAACGATACTAAAACGCATATAGTCCAAAACAATTTAAGAAGCATGTAAATAGATTCAATCATAGTCCAGGTTTAAATATATATAAGTATGAGGAACTATAGTACAGTAAGAGAATTATTGTAAAAGCCTAAATACTAAACGATACAAAATAGAGCCCTAAACGTAGTAAATAAATGAAAATTTTTAAATTAAAAAAAAAAAAAAAACATTACAGTAAGAGAATTATTACAAAATCCTAAAACAGATCAAATACCCAATACTGAACGATACAAAATAGAGTCTAAACGTACTAAATAAATGAAAGATAAATATTAAAAAAAATAAAATGTTCAGAATTAAGTAACTAGTTCCAAACGTAGTATCTATGCACAATAACAGTTAAAACACAGTCAATCACACAGTAAAAGCGAGTCTAACATAATATGCTTTCAAAGCAGTTTTTAAAAGTGGTAAGAGAAATGCATACACTCACAGAGTTCGGTATAGGCATTCTGGGAGCGCTGACTGAGAAGGCTCTGTCGCCGGTCTTGCATCTTGTTCTCTTCTCCTTGAGCAATTCCTGCGATGATGACCGTAGGGTTCTGCTAGGTTTGTACGGTGTAAGGAGACAAGACAGGTATTAGAATCCATAATAATCCATAATAAATCCAACAATAACGATAAATAACCTCTAAGTCCTCCCCCACCACACACAAACACTCAATAGTTTCACTTGCGATGATCGCGACATAGCCACATATGAAAATCCGCTCTTTAGTAAGACTGACGTTCATTTTTCGCCACTGTCAACTTCTGCACCTTTCTAGCTAATTAGTCTGGAACAATAGCATGCGTGTTACGTAATCGACTCGCCAAGCCTAGCGAGCTTGGAAAAGTAACTTCCTCGGCTCACATTACCAGTGATCTACCGCGTGAGCCAAATAAAATGCCCGAGGCAAGGGAAACTGTTCTGGCAGTGGTAAAAAAAGGGCGCATTTTCAAATGATATGTTGTCTCGCATTTGGGACTAATCGTGTAACGGTACAGTCGTGCATGCATTGTGTTCAATGGACAAGTAGCGATTCGGGAGGGGGGTGGAGGGGTGGGGGAAGTTCGTATTGTCTTGCTTCTTGGGTCGTATGTCTTAGAACTTCACTGGTTTGCTGTATTGGTGAACTGGGGGTTGTTGCAGAATTTTATTACGTATAATAACCGACTTCACTTGAGTATAAATAAAAGGAGTTTACCCCTGCTCGACCTTCGCAAGAGGTCCTACGGGGGATAATATTGAAGTTTTGTAGAATAGACACTTCTTTTTTTTTCCTAGGGAAAGTTGTCTATATAAACAAACAGGAGGTCGGAACTGAAGAGCCAATTAGGTAGGGATTACTAAAGGGGGGGGGGACTTCACTTGAGGGAGGGGGTGGATTTCAATTACGGTGTTTTGAAATTTCTAGCAAAATTGCCTATGCATATAACTTATTTTGCCCGATGCTGGCGTATACATACACACACACATACATTCACTCACACAAAGAAAAGAATTAAGACGACGAATTGCATGTTTCGAGGGAGAGGAATGAGTAACTCTCTCTGGGGATATTTGATGGCCCTTAAAAGAGCCGTTGGATTTCGATTCGTCTTCGTGACAGGAAAGATGCATCTAGCCTCCGAATCCGTACAGGGTACGCCCTTGACGTTTCAAGGCATAGACGACGTCCATGGCGGTGACAGTCTTTCTCTTGGCGTGCTCACAGTATGTGACGGCATCACGGATGACGTTTTCTAAGAAGACCTTCAGGACACCACGGGTCTCTTCGTAGATGAGTCCGGAGATACGTTTTACTCCACCACGACGAGCGAGACGACGGATGGCGGGTTTGGTGATACCCTGGATGTTATCACGCAACACTTTTCGGTGACGCTTGGCGCCTCCCTTTCCAAGTCCCTTTCCTCCTTTACCACGTCCAGACATGTTGATTGTTGTTGTTCTATGTAAGAGTACTCACAGTAAAATGTAGAAAGTCCCTCAATGTGTGGCATTATATTAGCGATACCCGTCAAGCAGGCGATGTTTTGAACGGACGTAAGCGAACTACCCCGATGTCTGCATCAGAACCCGTGGGAATGGAAGCTCGGCGGAGTTTGATGCCGTTTCTTGTTCGTCGTGTGATGTTCTATGTTATGAAATATCGGTGAGGGGTGAATTCGATAAGGCCAAATTTGTCCCGAATGGTCGAATATTGGCTTCACCCTGTCATTCCGTTAAAATATCACACGTAAAATTACACTTGACGCTAACTCTGTGTTAGCCTAATCTGACCAATCGACGAAGGTAATGTTCATGACGTCACAATTGGGGATTGCTGACTGACTGTCAAATGCGAAGCTGGAGGGTTTTCGATAAGAGTTTTCAACAATTTTTCGTCATTTTAAATGGCAGAAAGTCTAAGAAATAGATACTTTATGAAAGTGACTACCATTTTCCTGCCCGGCATGAGCAGTTTCGACTACCGTTCGCTTAAATTAGGCTCCTGAAATTTGCCATTGCCGCTTAGCTAATCAGAACGACTCGCGGCTGTCGCACTCGGCCAATCAGAATCGAGCACAGGTCGAGTGACGCGATTAGCGGGTTGTTTGAGGGGAGCTGCTTATAACGTGCGGTTTCTTGTAGTCCGTGCTTCATTACATCTTTGTACTGATAGAACACAGACTGAGAAAATATGGCTCGTACCAAGCAAACCGCACGTAAATCCACTGGAGGAAAGGCTCCACGAAAACAGTTGGCAACCAAGGCCGCCCGTAAGAGTGCCCCTGCCACCGGTGGTGTCAAGAAGCCACATCGTTACAGGCCAGGAACTGTCGCCCTTCGTGAGATCAGGCGTTACCAGAAGAGTACCGAGCTGCTCATCCGCAAACTGCCCTTCCAGCGTCTCGTACGTGAGATCGCCCAGGACTTCAAGACCGAGCTTCGATTCCAGAGCTCCGCAGTCATGGCTCTCCAGGAAGCCAGCGAAGCCTACCTCGTCGGCCTCTTCGAAGACACCAACCTTTGCGCCATCCACGCCAAGCGTGTCACCATCATGCCCAAGGACATCCAGCTGGCTCGCCGAATCCGAGGCGAACGTGCTTAGATCGTATCTGTCTCCGACGGATTCTCGAAAACCAACGGCTCTTTTAAGGGCCATCATATCTACCAGTTAAAGCAGATTTTTCTCTCCCTCCGAACATGCAACTTGTCGTCTCATTATTATTTTTTTTTTTTTTTTTTTTTTTTTAATGATTATCATTATTATTGTAATTATTACTTCTATGCTGGGTGGTTGGTGATTCCCTTCGTGCATGATGCAATTCACTAATCAATAATCAAAGTGAGCTTATCCCTAACTCATAATCATAACCCCTAATCCACACACACACACACTCTATCCTAATCGCCTTGGTATTATAAGCGTGTTAACATGGGTTGACACACATCAGCGTGTATGTTAACGATCTCCAATACAAGAGAAGTAAATCTTAAAAACGTAGTAATATCTCTATCGTTCAAAGCACGGAAGATCTTAAATTTAATACCACTGCCATAACAGTTTACCTGCCTCGGGCATTTCAATAGGCTCTCGCAGTAGATCGGGGGAAAATTTGAGCTGATGCTCGTTCCCTCGGCTTGGCTTTGCGAATTGATTACGTAACACACCGACTAAAATTTCCAGACTTAATAACATTGAAAGGTGCGAAACGATTAATACTTGCGGTAGTATATGCCTCGTTAGTTGTTACAAGTTTCAAATTTCTAAGACTATTAATAATAAAGCCCTTAGGATCTGACTTAACACCCCAGATGCATTGCTACCAGTAAGCTCATTGAAGCAGCAAAACTCAATATCTATTTTTATTTCAAACCCCAAAAGTTACAAAAATTATTAATAAATAATAATAATAATAATAAGTTCCCTTTATCCCCTAATCCAAGATCTCTTGCTAAATACTTAATTCATAAAACCTGCGGCCAAAATCATGTGAAAAGTTCCCTACATACATTATATATAGTTTTTTAATTTTTTTTATTTTATGGGATGTTAGATTTCTGTCCAGCAGGAGTTTTCACTCAAATCTTGGGGTTTCTGACCTTTGGTTTTTGGCTGAGGGTCCGAAGCCCCACGATTATTAGGGTTGCAGCTAGCTGATACATCTAACTTAAAAGGAGAAATAAGACACTGACGCAAGCATGTTTGAGGAGAGGAATGAGTATGTCTTTCTGGGTGATTTGATGGCCCTTAAAAGAGCCGTTGGTAATCGATGGGCGATTGCAATGCAACCTCCCCTTTAAGCCTTCTTGCCTCCGGATGTCTTCTTGGGTAGAAGGACAGCCTGGATGTTTGGAAGAACACCTCCCTGGGCGATGGTGACTCCGCTCAAGAGTTTGTTCAACTCCTCGTCGTTTCGGATGGCGAGTTGGAGATGACGGGGGATGATCCTGGTCTTCTTGTTGTCACGTGCAGCGTTACCGGCCAATTCCAAGATCTCGGCGGCGAGGTATTCTAGTACGGCAGCCAGGTAGACGGGTGCGCCAGCGCCGATCCTCTGGGCGTAATTTCCTCTTCGCAGGAACCTGTGTACACGACCTACTGGGAATTGAAGCCCTGCTCTTGCAGATCGACTCTTGGCCTTTGCCCTGGCCTTACCACCTTTGCCCCTGCCAGTCATGATGAAGTAAATTTGGGTATGTTTTCGACTTGAAACGAATCAAAGAAATGATTTGCCTGCCGGAAAGCTCTCATTCAAGTAGTCCGGACTCTAAAGCTACAGCACAGTGCCCTTATGAGGGGATTCTTTGCCACCCTTTGCCCTGATCGTACAATGCGTGAAAGAATTAAGAAAAGCTTCCGCATTGTGATTGGCCAGCTCGTGTGTGCTGTGCAATGCATAGCACGTGCTTTGTCAATATGGGAAGTTTTTCTGCTTCGCTGAAGTGATATCAAATCTGTCATAAATACATTTCGCAGCGTGGAGGACACTCATTCACTCATCGCTTTACTTACCGTATCGCAACGAAAACTTCACGTCCAAAATGGCACCAAAAGCTGCAGGAAAGGGAGCAAAGAAGGCCGCCAAGTCCAAGGCACCTCGCAACCCAGGAGACAAGAAGAGGCGAAGGACCAGGCGTGAGACTTACAGTATCTACATCTACAAAGTCATGAAGCAGGTCCACCCAGACACCGGTATCTCTAGCCGTGCTATGTCTATCATGAACAGCTTCGTGAACGACATCTTCGAGCGTATCGCCGCCGAAGCTTCCCGTTTGGCCCACTACAACAGGAAGTCCACCATCACCAGTCGGGAGGTCCAGACCGCCGTCAGACTGTTGCTGCCTGGTGAGCTCGCCAAGCATGCCGTCTCAGAGGGTACCAAGGCTGTCACCAAGTACACCACCTCCAAGTAGATTGTTCTTCTCGTGTAGAAGGCTCGACATCCAACGGCTCTTTTAAGGGCCATCCTATATTCCAGAAACGGCAGACTTATCTCCCCCTCCTCAAACATGCAGTTTCGTTGTCTCTTATTTTAAGTAATCTAACATTGTATCATATATACCTGTTACTCTCAAGCCATTGACCGTGTAGTTGATCACGTTCTGGGGCCCGTTTATCGATAATAATAATATTAATAAGTGATATTTATATAGCGCATAATCAGCAAAGCTGCGCCAAAAAAAGAAAAAAAAAAGAAGTAAAAGCCAAAGGCAACAATATAAAAAAAAAAAAAAAACACACCCGTACTAAACGATACTAAAACGCATATAGTCCAAAACAATTTAAGAAGCATGTAAATAGATTCAATCATAGTCCAGGTTTAAATATATATAAGTATGAGGAACTATAGTACAGTAAGAGAATTATTGTAAAAGCCTAAATACTAAACGATACAAAATAGAGCCCTAAACGTAGTAAATAAATGAAAATTTTTAAATTAAAAAAAAAAAAAAAACATTACAGTAAGAGAATTATTACAAAATCCTAAAACAGATCAAATACCCAATACTGAACGATACAAAATAGAGTCTAAACGTACTAAATAAATGAAAGATAAATATTAAAAAAAATAAAATGTTCAGAATTAAGTAACTAGTTCCAAACGTAGTATCTATGCACAATAACAGTTAAAACACAGTCAATCACACAGTAAAAGCGAGTCTAACATAATATGCTTTCAAAGCAGTTTTTAAAAGTGGTAAGAGAAATGCATACACTCACAGAGTTCGGTATAGGCATTCTGGGAGCGCTGACTGAGAAGGCTCTGTCGCCGGTCTTGCATCTTGTTCTCTTCTCCTTGAGCAATTCCTGCGATGATGACCGTAGGGTTCTGCTAGGTTTGTACGGTGTAAGGAGACAAGACAGGTATTAGAATCCATAATAATCCATAATAAATCCAACAATAACGATAAATAACCTCTAAGTCCTCCCCCACCACACACAAACACTCAATAGTTTCACTTGCGATGATCGCGACATAGCCACATATGAAAATCCGCTCTTTAGTAAGACTGACGTTCATTTTTCGCCACTGTCAACTTCTGCACCTTTCTAGCTAATTAGTCTGGAACAATAGCATGCGTGTTACGTAATCGACTCGCCAAGCCTAGCGAGCTTGGAAAAGTAACTTCCTCGGCTCACATTACCAGTGATCTACCGCGTGAGCCAAATAAAATGCCCGAGGCAAGGGAAACTGTTCTGGCAGTGGTAAAAAAAGGGCGCATTTTCAAATGATATGTTGTCTCGCATTTGGGACTAATCGTGTAACGGTACAGTCGTGCATGCATTGTGTTCAATGGACAAGTAGCGATTCGGGAGGGGGGTGGAGGGGTGGGGGAAGTTCGTATTGTCTTGCTTCTTGGGTCGTATGTCTTAGAACTTCACTGGTTTGCTGTATTGGTGAACTGGGGGTTGTTGCAGAATTTTATTACGTATAATAACCGACTTCACTTGAGTATAAATAAAAGGAGTTTACCCCTGCTCGACCTTCGCAAGAGGTCCTACGGGGGATAATATTGAAGTTTTGTAGAATAGACACTTCTTTTTTTTTCCTAGGGAAAGTTGTCTATATAAACAAACAGGAGGTCGGAACTGAAGAGCCAATTAGGTAGGGATTACTAAAGGGGGGGGGGACTTCACTTGAGGGAGGGGGTGGATTTCAATTACGGTGTTTTGAAATTTCTAGCAAAATTGCCTATGCATATAACTTATTTTGCCCGATGCTGGCGTATACATACACACACACATACATTCACTCACACAAAGAAAAGAATTAAGACGACGAATTGCATGTTTCGAGGGAGAGGAATGAGTAACTCTCTCTGGGGATATTTGATGGCCCTTAAAAGAGCCGTTGGATTTCGATTCGTCTTCGTGACAGGAAAGATGCATCTAGCCTCCGAATCCGTACAGGGTACGCCCTTGACGTTTCAAGGCATAGACGACGTCCATGGCGGTGACAGTCTTTCTCTTGGCGTGCTCACAGTATGTGACGGCATCACGGATGACGTTTTCTAAGAAGACCTTCAGGACACCACGGGTCTCTTCGTAGATGAGTCCGGAGATACGTTTTACTCCACCACGACGAGCGAGACGACGGATGGCGGGTTTGGTGATACCCTGGATGTTATCACGCAACACTTTTCGGTGACGCTTGGCGCCTCCCTTTCCAAGTCCCTTTCCTCCTTTACCACGTCCAGACATGTTGATTGTTGTTGTTCTATGTAAGAGTACTCACAGTAAAATGTAGAAAGTCCCTCAATGTGTGGCATTATATTAGCGATACCCGTCAAGCAGGCGATGTTTTGAACGGACGTAAGCGAACTACCCCGATGTCTGCATCAGAACCCGTGGGAATGGAAGCTCGGCGGAGTTTGATGCCGTTTCTTGTTCGTCGTGTGATGTTCTATGTTATGAAATATCGGTGAGGGGTGAATTCGATAAGGCCAAATTTGTCCCGAATGGTCGAATATTGGCTTCACCCTGTCATTCCGTTAAAATATCACACGTAAAATTACACTTGACGCTAACTCTGTGTTAGCCTAATCTGACCAATCGACGAAGGTAATGTTCATGACGTCACAATTGGGGATTGCTGACTGACTGTCAAATGCGAAGCTGGAGGGTTTTCGATAAGAGTTTTCAACAATTTTTCGTCATTTTAAATGGCAGAAAGTCTAAGAAATAGATACTTTATGAAAGTGACTACCATTTTCCTGCCCGGCATGAGCAGTTTCGACTACCGTTCGCTTAAATTAGGCTCCTGAAATTTGCCATTGCCGCTTAGCTAATCAGAACGACTCGCGGCTGTCGCACTCGGCCAATCAGAATCGAGCACAGGTCGAGTGACGCGATTAGCGGGTTGTTTGAGGGGAGCTGCTTATAACGTGCGGTTTCTTGTAGTCCGTGCTTCATTACATCTTTGTACTGATAGAACACAGACTGAGAAAATATGGCTCGTACCAAGCAAACCGCACGTAAATCCACTGGAGGAAAGGCTCCACGAAAACAGTTGGCAACCAAGGCCGCCCGTAAGAGTGCCCCTGCCACCGGTGGTGTCAAGAAGCCACATCGTTACAGGCCAGGAACTGTCGCCCTTCGTGAGATCAGGCGTTACCAGAAGAGTACCGAGCTGCTCATCCGCAAACTGCCCTTCCAGCGTCTCGTACGTGAGATCGCCCAGGACTTCAAGACCGAGCTTCGATTCCAGAGCTCCGCAGTCATGGCTCTCCAGGAAGCCAGCGAAGCCTACCTCGTCGGCCTCTTCGAAGACACCAACCTTTGCGCCATCCACGCCAAGCGTGTCACCATCATGCCCAAGGACATCCAGCTGGCTCGCCGAATCCGAGGCGAACGTGCTTAGATCGTATCTGTCTCCGACGGATTCTCGAAAACCAACGGCTCTTTTAAGGGCCATCATATCTACCAGTTAAAGCAGATTTTTCTCTCCCTCCGAACATGCAACTTGTCGTCTCATTATTATTTTTTTTTTTTTTTTTTTTTTTTTAATGATTATCATTATTATTGTAATTATTACTTCTATGCTGGGTGGTTGGTGATTCCCTTCGTGCATGATGCAATTCACTAATCAATAATCAAAGTGAGCTTATCCCTAACTCATAATCATAACCCCTAATCCACACACACACACACTCTATCCTAATCGCCTTGGTATTATAAGCGTGTTAACATGGGTTGACACACATCAGCGTGTATGTTAACGATCTCCAATACAAGAGAAGTAAATCTTAAAAACGTAGTAATATCTCTATCGTTCAAAGCACGGAAGATCTTAAATTTAATACCACTGCCATAACAGTTTACCTGCCTCGGGCATTTCAATAGGCTCTCGCAGTAGATCGGGGGAAAATTTGAGCTGATGCTCGTTCCCTCGGCTTGGCTTTGCGAATTGATTACGTAACACACCGACTAAAATTTCCAGACTTAATAACATTGAAAGGTGCGAAACGATTAATACTTGCGGTAGTATATGCCTCGTTAGTTGTTACAAGTTTCAAATTTCTAAGACTATTAATAATAAAGCCCTTAGGATCTGACTTAACACCCCAGATGCATTGCTACCAGTAAGCTCATTGAAGCAGCAAAACTCAATATCTATTTTTATTTCAAACCCCAAAAGTTACAAAAATTATTAATAAATAATAATAATAATAATAAGTTCCCTTTATCCCCTAATCCAAGATCTCTTGCTAAATACTTAATTCATAAAACCTGCGGCCAAAATCATGTGAAAAGTTCCCTACATACATTATATATAGTTTTTTAATTTTTTTTATTTTATGGGATGTTAGATTTCTGTCCAGCAGGAGTTTTCACTCAAATCTTGGGGTTTCTGACCTTTGGTTTTTGGCTGAGGGTCCGAAGCCCCACGATTATTAGGGTTGCAGCTAGCTGATACATCTAACTTAAAAGGAGAAATAAGACACTGACGCAAGCATGTTTGAGGAGAGGAATGAGTATGTCTTTCTGGGTGATTTGATGGCCCTTAAAAGAGCCGTTGGTAATCGATGGGCGATTGCAATGCAACCTCCCCTTTAAGCCTTCTTGCCTCCGGATGTCTTCTTGGGTAGAAGGACAGCCTGGATGTTTGGAAGAACACCTCCCTGGGCGATGGTGACTCCGCTCAAGAGTTTGTTCAACTCCTCGTCGTTTCGGATGGCGAGTTGGAGATGACGGGGGATGATCCTGGTCTTCTTGTTGTCACGTGCAGCGTTACCGGCCAATTCCAAGATCTCGGCGGCGAGGTATTCTAGTACGGCAGCCAGGTAGACGGGTGCGCCAGCGCCGATCCTCTGGGCGTAATTTCCTCTTCGCAGGAACCTGTGTACACGACCTACTGGGAATTGAAGCCCTGCTCTTGCAGATCGACTCTTGGCCTTTGCCCTGGCCTTACCACCTTTGCCCCTGCCAGTCATGATGAAGTAAATTTGGGTATGTTTTCGACTTGAAACGAATCAAAGAAATGATTTGCCTGCCGGAAAGCTCTCATTCAAGTAGTCCGGACTCTAAAGCTACAGCACAGTGCCCTTATGAGGGGATTCTTTGCCACCCTTTGCCCTGATCGTACAATGCGTGAAAGAATTAAGAAAAGCTTCCGCATTGTGATTGGCCAGCTCGTGTGTGCTGTGCAATGCATAGCACGTGCTTTGTCAATATGGGAAGTTTTTCTGCTTCGCTGAAGTGATATCAAATCTGTCATAAATACATTTCGCAGCGTGGAGGACACTCATTCACTCATCGCTTTACTTACCGTATCGCAACGAAAACTTCACGTCCAAAATGGCACCAAAAGCTGCAGGAAAGGGAGCAAAGAAGGCCGCCAAGTCCAAGGCACCTCGCAACCCAGGAGACAAGAAGAGGCGAAGGACCAGGCGTGAGACTTACAGTATCTACATCTACAAAGTCATGAAGCAGGTCCACCCAGACACCGGTATCTCTAGCCGTGCTATGTCTATCATGAACAGCTTCGTGAACGACATCTTCGAGCGTATCGCCGCCGAAGCTTCCCGTTTGGCCCACTACAACAGGAAGTCCACCATCACCAGTCGGGAGGTCCAGACCGCCGTCAGACTGTTGCTGCCTGGTGAGCTCGCCAAGCATGCCGTCTCAGAGGGTACCAAGGCTGTCACCAAGTACACCACCTCCAAGTAGATTGTTCTTCTCGTGTAGAAGGCTCGACATCCAACGGCTCTTTTAAGGGCCATCCTATATTCCAGAAACGGCAGACTTATCTCCCCCTCCTCAAACATGCAGTTTCGTTGTCTCTTATTTTAAGTAATCTAACATTGTATCATATATACCTGTTACTCTCAAGCCATTGACCGTGTAGTTGATCACGTTCTGGGGCCCGTTTATCGATAATAATAATATTAATAAGTGATATTTATATAGCGCATAATCAGCAAAGCTGCGCCAAAAAAAGAAAAAAAAAAGAAGTAAAAGCCAAAGGCAACAATATAAAAAAAAAAAAAAAACACACCCGTACTAAACGATACTAAAACGCATATAGTCCAAAACAATTTAAGAAGCATGTAAATAGATTCAATCATAGTCCAGGTTTAAATATATATAAGTATGAGGAACTATAGTACAGTAAGAGAATTATTGTAAAAGCCTAAATACTAAACGATACAAAATAGAGCCCTAAACGTAGTAAATAAATGAAAATTTTTAAATTAAAAAAAAAAAAAAAACATTACAGTAAGAGAATTATTACAAAATCCTAAAACAGATCAAATACCCAATACTGAACGATACAAAATAGAGTCTAAACGTACTAAATAAATGAAAGATAAATATTAAAAAAAATAAAATGTTCAGAATTAAGTAACTAGTTCCAAACGTAGTATCTATGCACAATAACAGTTAAAACACAGTCAATCACACAGTAAAAGCGAGTCTAACATAATATGCTTTCAAAGCAGTTTTTAAAAGTGGTAAGAGAAATGCATACACTCACAGAGTTCGGTATAGGCATTCTGGGAGCGCTGACTGAGAAGGCTCTGTCGCCGGTCTTGCATCTTGTTCTCTTCTCCTTGAGCAATTCCTGCGATGATGACCGTAGGGTTCTGCTAGGTTTGTACGGTGTAAGGAGACAAGACAGGTATTAGAATCCATAATAATCCATAATAAATCCAACAATAACGATAAATAACCTCTAAGTCCTCCCCCACCACACACAAACACTCAATAGTTTCACTTGCGATGATCGCGACATAGCCACATATGAAAATCCGCTCTTTAGTAAGACTGACGTTCATTTTTCGCCACTGTCAACTTCTGCACCTTTCTAGCTAATTAGTCTGGAACAATAGCATGCGTGTTACGTAATCGACTCGCCAAGCCTAGCGAGCTTGGAAAAGTAACTTCCTCGGCTCACATTACCAGTGATCTACCGCGTGAGCCAAATAAAATGCCCGAGGCAAGGGAAACTGTTCTGGCAGTGGTAAAAAAAGGGCGCATTTTCAAATGATATGTTGTCTCGCATTTGGGACTAATCGTGTAACGGTACAGTCGTGCATGCATTGTGTTCAATGGACAAGTAGCGATTCGGGAGGGGGGTGGAGGGGTGGGGGAAGTTCGTATTGTCTTGCTTCTTGGGTCGTATGTCTTAGAACTTCACTGGTTTGCTGTATTGGTGAACTGGGGGTTGTTGCAGAATTTTATTACGTATAATAACCGACTTCACTTGAGTATAAATAAAAGGAGTTTACCCCTGCTCGACCTTCGCAAGAGGTCCTACGGGGGATAATATTGAAGTTTTGTAGAATAGACACTTCTTTTTTTTTCCTAGGGAAAGTTGTCTATATAAACAAACAGGAGGTCGGAACTGAAGAGCCAATTAGGTAGGGATTACTAAAGGGGGGGGGGGACTTCACTTGAGGGAGGGGGTGGATTTCAATTACGGTGTTTTGAAATTTCTAGCAAAATTGCCTATGCATATAACTTATTTTGCCCGATGCTGGCGTATACATACACACACACATACATTCACTCACACAAAGAAAAGAATTAAGACGACGAATTGCATGTTTCGAGGGAGAGGAATGAGTAACTCTCTCTGGGGATATTTGATGGCCCTTAAAAGAGCCGTTGGATTTCGATTCGTCTTCGTGACAGGAAAGATGCATCTAGCCTCCGAATCCGTACAGGGTACGCCCTTGACGTTTCAAGGCATAGACGACGTCCATGGCGGTGACAGTCTTTCTCTTGGCGTGCTCAC
Source organism: Apostichopus japonicus (assembly GCF_037975245.1). Classification (NCBI taxonomy): domain Eukaryota; kingdom Metazoa; phylum Echinodermata; class Holothuroidea; order Aspidochirotida; family Stichopodidae; genus Apostichopus; species Apostichopus japonicus. The sequence continues at coordinate 16,058,709 of NC_092561.1, forward strand.
AGTATGTGACGGCATCACGGATGACGTTTTCTAAGAAGACCTTCAGGACACCACGGGTCTCTTCGTAGATGAGTCCGGAGATACGTTTTACTCCACCACGACGAGCGAGACGACGGATGGCGGGTTTGGTGATACCCTGGATGTTATCACGCAACACTTTTCGGTGACGCTTGGCGCCTCCCTTTCCAAGTCCCTTTCCTCCTTTACCACGTCCAGACATGTTGATTGTTGTTGTTCTATGTAAGAGTACTCACAGTAAAATGTAGAAAGTCCCTCAATGTGTGGCATTATATTAGCGATACCCGTCAAGCAGGCGATGTTTTGAACGGACGTAAGCGAACTACCCCGATGTCTGCATCAGAACCCGTGGGAATGGAAGCTCGGCGGAGTTTGATGCCGTTTCTTGTTCGTCGTGTGATGTTCTATGTTATGAAATATCGGTGAGGGGTGAATTCGATAAGGCCAAATTTGTCCCGAATGGTCGAATATTGGCTTCACCCTGTCATTCCGTTAAAATATCACACGTAAAATTACACTTGACGCTAACTCTGTGTTAGCCTAATCTGACCAATCGACGAAGGTAATGTTCATGACGTCACAATTGGGGATTGCTGACTGACTGTCAAATGCGAAGCTGGAGGGTTTTCGATAAGAGTTTTCAACAATTTTTCGTCATTTTAAATGGCAGAAAGTCTAAGAAATAGATACTTTATGAAAGTGACTACCATTTTCCTGCCCGGCATGAGCAGTTTCGACTACCGTTCGCTTAAATTAGGCTCCTGAAATTTGCCATTGCCGCTTAGCTAATCAGAACGACTCGCGGCTGTCGCACTCGGCCAATCAGAATCGAGCACAGGTCGAGTGACGCGATTAGCGGGTTGTTTGAGGGGAGCTGCTTATAACGTGCGGTTTCTTGTAGTCCGTGCTTCATTACATCTTTGTACTGATAGAACACAGACTGAGAAAATATGGCTCGTACCAAGCAAACCGCACGTAAATCCACTGGAGGAAAGGCTCCACGAAAACAGTTGGCAACCAAGGCCGCCCGTAAGAGTGCCCCTGCCACCGGTGGTGTCAAGAAGCCACATCGTTACAGGCCAGGAACTGTCGCCCTTCGTGAGATCAGGCGTTACCAGAAGAGTACCGAGCTGCTCATCCGCAAACTGCCCTTCCAGCGTCTCGTACGTGAGATCGCCCAGGACTTCAAGACCGAGCTTCGATTCCAGAGCTCCGCAGTCATGGCTCTCCAGGAAGCCAGCGAAGCCTACCTCGTCGGCCTCTTCGAAGACACCAACCTTTGCGCCATCCACGCCAAGCGTGTCACCATCATGCCCAAGGACATCCAGCTGGCTCGCCGAATCCGAGGCGAACGTGCTTAGATCGTATCTGTCTCCGACGGATTCTCGAAAACCAACGGCTCTTTTAAGGGCCATCATATCTACCAGTTAAAGCAGATTTTTCTCTCCCTCCGAACATGCAACTTGTCGTCTCATTATTATTTTTTTTTTTTTTTTTTTTTTTTTAATGATTATCATTATTATTGTAATTATTACTTCTATGCTGGGTGGTTGGTGATTCCCTTCGTGCATGATGCAATTCACTAATCAATAATCAAAGTGAGCTTATCCCTAACTCATAATCATAACCCCTAATCCACACACACACACACTCTATCCTAATCGCCTTGGTATTATAAGCGTGTTAACATGGGTTGACACACATCAGCGTGTATGTTAACGATCTCCAATACAAGAGAAGTAAATCTTAAAAACGTAGTAATATCTCTATCGTTCAAAGCACGGAAGATCTTAAATTTAATACCACTGCCATAACAGTTTACCTGCCTCGGGCATTTCAATAGGCTCTCGCAGTAGATCGGGGGAAAATTTGAGCTGATGCTCGTTCCCTCGGCTTGGCTTTGCGAATTGATTACGTAACACACCGACTAAAATTTCCAGACTTAATAACATTGAAAGGTGCGAAACGATTAATACTTGCGGTAGTATATGCCTCGTTAGTTGTTACAAGTTTCAAATTTCTAAGACTATTAATAATAAAGCCCTTAGGATCTGACTTAACACCCCAGATGCATTGCTACCAGTAAGCTCATTGAAGCAGCAAAACTCAATATCTATTTTTATTTCAAACCCCAAAAGTTACAAAAATTATTAATAAATAATAATAATAATAATAAGTTCCCTTTATCCCCTAATCCAAGATCTCTTGCTAAATACTTAATTCATAAAACCTGCGGCCAAAATCATGTGAAAAGTTCCCTACATACATTATATATAGTTTTTTAATTTTTTTTATTTTATGGGATGTTAGATTTCTGTCCAGCAGGAGTTTTCACTCAAATCTTGGGGTTTCTGACCTTTGGTTTTTGGCTGAGGGTCCGAAGCCCCACGATTATTAGGGTTGCAGCTAGCTGATACATCTAACTTAAAAGGAGAAATAAGACACTGACGCAAGCATGTTTGAGGAGAGGAATGAGTATGTCTTTCTGGGTGATTTGATGGCCCTTAAAAGAGCCGTTGGTAATCGATGGGCGATTGCAATGCAACCTCCCCTTTAAGCCTTCTTGCCTCCGGATGTCTTCTTGGGTAGAAGGACAGCCTGGATGTTTGGAAGAACACCTCCCTGGGCGATGGTGACTCCGCTCAAGAGTTTGTTCAACTCCTCGTCGTTTCGGATGGCGAGTTGGAGATGACGGGGGATGATCCTGGTCTTCTTGTTGTCACGTGCAGCGTTACCGGCCAATTCCAAGATCTCGGCGGCGAGGTATTCTAGTACGGCAGCCAGGTAGACGGGTGCGCCAGCGCCGATCCTCTGGGCGTAATTTCCTCTTCGCAGGAACCTGTGTACACGACCTACTGGGAATTGAAGCCCTGCTCTTGCAGATCGACTCTTGGCCTTTGCCCTGGCCTTACCACCTTTGCCCCTGCCAGTCATGATGAAGTAAATTTGGGTATGTTTTCGACTTGAAACGAATCAAAGAAATGATTTGCCTGCCGGAAAGCTCTCATTCAAGTAGTCCGGACTCTAAAGCTACAGCACAGTGCCCTTATGAGGGGATTCTTTGCCACCCTTTGCCCTGATCGTACAATGCGTGAAAGAATTAAGAAAAGCTTCCGCATTGTGATTGGCCAGCTCGTGTGTGCTGTGCAATGCATAGCACGTGCTTTGTCAATATGGGAAGTTTTTCTGCTTCGCTGAAGTGATATCAAATCTGTCATAAATACATTTCGCAGCGTGGAGGACACTCATTCACTCATCGCTTTACTTACCGTATCGCAACGAAAACTTCACGTCCAAAATGGCACCAAAAGCTGCAGGAAAGGGAGCAAAGAAGGCCGCCAAGTCCAAGGCACCTCGCAACCCAGGAGACAAGAAGAGGCGAAGGACCAGGCGTGAGACTTACAGTATCTACATCTACAAAGTCATGAAGCAGGTCCACCCAGACACCGGTATCTCTAGCCGTGCTATGTCTATCATGAACAGCTTCGTGAACGACATCTTCGAGCGTATCGCCGCCGAAGCTTCCCGTTTGGCCCACTACAACAGGAAGTCCACCATCACCAGTCGGGAGGTCCAGACCGCCGTCAGACTGTTGCTGCCTGGTGAGCTCGCCAAGCATGCCGTCTCAGAGGGTACCAAGGCTGTCACCAAGTACACCACCTCCAAGTAGATTGTTCTTCTCGTGTAGAAGGCTCGACATCCAACGGCTCTTTTAAGGGCCATCCTATATTCCAGAAACGGCAGACTTATCTCCCCCTCCTCAAACATGCAGTTTCGTTGTCTCTTATTTTAAGTAATCTAACATTGTATCATATATACCTGTTACTCTCAAGCCATTGACCGTGTAGTTGATCACGTTCTGGGGCCCGTTTATCGATAATAATAATATTAATAAGTGATATTTATATAGCGCATAATCAGCAAAGCTGCGCCAAAAAAAGAAAAAAAAAAGAAGTAAAAGCCAAAGGCAACAATATAAAAAAAAAAAAAAAACACACCCGTACTAAACGATACTAAAACGCATATAGTCCAAAACAATTTAAGAAGCATGTAAATAGATTCAATCATAGTCCAGGTTTAAATATATATAAGTATGAGGAACTATAGTACAGTAAGAGAATTATTGTAAAAGCCTAAATACTAAACGATACAAAATAGAGCCCTAAACGTAGTAAATAAATGAAAATTTTTAAATTAAAAAAAAAAAAAAAACATTACAGTAAGAGAATTATTACAAAATCCTAAAACAGATCAAATACCCAATACTGAACGATACAAAATAGAGTCTAAACGTACTAAATAAATGAAAGATAAATATTAAAAAAAATAAAATGTTCAGAATTAAGTAACTAGTTCCAAACGTAGTATCTATGCACAATAACAGTTAAAACACAGTCAATCACACAGTAAAAGCGAGTCTAACATAATATGCTTTCAAAGCAGTTTTTAAAAGTGGTAAGAGAAATGCATACACTCACAGAGTTCGGTATAGGCATTCTGGGAGCGCTGACTGAGAAGGCTCTGTCGCCGGTCTTGCATCTTGTTCTCTTCTCCTTGAGCAATTCCTGCGATGATGACCGTAGGGTTCTGCTAGGTTTGTACGGTGTAAGGAGACAAGACAGGTATTAGAATCCATAATAATCCATAATAAATCCAACAATAACGATAAATAACCTCTAAGTCCTCCCCCACCACACACAAACACTCAATAGTTTCACTTGCGATGATCGCGACATAGCCACATATGAAAATCCGCTCTTTAGTAAGACTGACGTTCATTTTTCGCCACTGTCAACTTCTGCACCTTTCTAGCTAATTAGTCTGGAACAATAGCATGCGTGTTACGTAATCGACTCGCCAAGCCTAGCGAGCTTGGAAAAGTAACTTCCTCGGCTCACATTACCAGTGATCTACCGCGTGAGCCAAATAAAATGCCCGAGGCAAGGGAAACTGTTCTGGCAGTGGTAAAAAAAGGGCGCATTTTCAAATGATATGTTGTCTCGCATTTGGGACTAATCGTGTAACGGTACAGTCGTGCATGCATTGTGTTCAATGGACAAGTAGCGATTCGGGAGGGGGGTGGAGGGGTGGGGGAAGTTCGTATTGTCTTGCTTCTTGGGTCGTATGTCTTAGAACTTCACTGGTTTGCTGTATTGGTGAACTGGGGGTTGTTGCAGAATTTTATTACGTATAATAACCGACTTCACTTGAGTATAAATAAAAGGAGT
>NC_092561.1:16064054-16105484 GCF_037975245.1 Apostichopus japonicus
CACCAAACCCGCCATCCGTCGTCTCGCTCGTCGTGGTGGAGTAAAACGTATCTCCGGACTCATCTACGAAGAGACCCGTGGTGTCCTGAAGGTCTTCTTAGAAAACGTCATCCGTGATGCCGTCACATACTGTGAGCACGCCAAGAGAAAGACTGTCACCGCCATGGACGTCGTCTATGCCTTGAAACGTCAAGGGCGTACCCTGTACGGATTCGGAGGCTAGATGCATCTTTCCTGTCACGAAGACGAATCGAAATCCAACGGCTCTTTTAAGGGCCATCAAATATCCCCAGAGAGAGTTACTCATTCCTCTCCCTCGAAACATGCAATTCGTCGTCTTAATTCTTTTCTTTGTGTGAGTGAATGTATGTGTGTGTGTATGTATACGCCAGCATCGGGCAAAATAAGTTATATGCATAGGCAATTTTGCTAGAAATTTCAAAACACCGTAATTGAAATCCACCCCCTCCCTCAAGTGAAGTCCCCCCCCCCCTTTAGTAATCCCTACCTAATTGGCTCTTCAGTTCCGACCTCCTGTTTGTTTATATAGACAACTTTCCCTAGGAAAAAAAAAGAAGTGTCTATTCTACAAAACTTCAATATTATCCCCCGTAGGACCTCTTGCGAAGGTCGAGCAGGGGTAAACTCCTTTTATTTATACTCAAGTGAAGTCGGTTATTATACGTAATAAAATTCTGCAACAACCCCCAGTTCACCAATACAGCAAACCAGTGAAGTTCTAAGACATACGACCCAAGAAGCAAGACAATACGAACTTCCCCCACCCCTCCACCCCCCTCCCGAATCGCTACTTGTCCATTGAACACAATGCATGCACGACTGTACCGTTACACGATTAGTCCCAAATGCGAGACAACATATCATTTGAAAATGCGCCCTTTTTTTACCACTGCCAGAACAGTTTCCCTTGCCTCGGGCATTTTATTTGGCTCACGCGGTAGATCACTGGTAATGTGAGCCGAGGAAGTTACTTTTCCAAGCTCGCTAGGCTTGGCGAGTCGATTACGTAACACGCATGCTATTGTTCCAGACTAATTAGCTAGAAAGGTGCAGAAGTTGACAGTGGCGAAAAATGAACGTCAGTCTTACTAAAGAGCGGATTTTCATATGTGGCTATGTCGCGATCATCGCAAGTGAAACTATTGAGTGTTTGTGTGTGGTGGGGGAGGACTTAGAGGTTATTTATCGTTATTGTTGGATTTATTATGGATTATTATGGATTCTAATACCTGTCTTGTCTCCTTACACCGTACAAACCTAGCAGAACCCTACGGTCATCATCGCAGGAATTGCTCAAGGAGAAGAGAACAAGATGCAAGACCGGCGACAGAGCCTTCTCAGTCAGCGCTCCCAGAATGCCTATACCGAACTCTGTGAGTGTATGCATTTCTCTTACCACTTTTAAAAACTGCTTTGAAAGCATATTATGTTAGACTCGCTTTTACTGTGTGATTGACTGTGTTTTAACTGTTATTGTGCATAGATACTACGTTTGGAACTAGTTACTTAATTCTGAACATTTTATTTTTTTTAATATTTATCTTTCATTTATTTAGTACGTTTAGACTCTATTTTGTATCGTTCAGTATTGGGTATTTGATCTGTTTTAGGATTTTGTAATAATTCTCTTACTGTAATGTTTTTTTTTTTTTTTTAATTTAAAAATTTTCATTTATTTACTACGTTTAGGGCTCTATTTTGTATCGTTTAGTATTTAGGCTTTTACAATAATTCTCTTACTGTACTATAGTTCCTCATACTTATATATATTTAAACCTGGACTATGATTGAATCTATTTACATGCTTCTTAAATTGTTTTGGACTATATGCGTTTTAGTATCGTTTAGTACGGGTGTGTTTTTTTTTTTTTTTTATATTGTTGCCTTTGGCTTTTACTTCTTTTTTTTTTCTTTTTTTGGCGCAGCTTTGCTGATTATGCGCTATATAAATATCACTTATTAATATTATTATTATCGATAAACGGGCCCCAGAACGTGATCAACTACACGGTCAATGGCTTGAGAGTAACAGGTATATATGATACAATGTTAGATTACTTAAAATAAGAGACAACGAAACTGCATGTTTGAGGAGGGGGAGATAAGTCTGCCGTTTCTGGAATATAGGATGGCCCTTAAAAGAGCCGTTGGATGTCGAGCCTTCTACACGAGAAGAACAATCTACTTGGAGGTGGTGTACTTGGTGACAGCCTTGGTACCCTCTGAGACGGCATGCTTGGCGAGCTCACCAGGCAGCAACAGTCTGACGGCGGTCTGGACCTCCCGACTGGTGATGGTGGACTTCCTGTTGTAGTGGGCCAAACGGGAAGCTTCGGCGGCGATACGCTCGAAGATGTCGTTCACGAAGCTGTTCATGATAGACATAGCACGGCTAGAGATACCGGTGTCTGGGTGGACCTGCTTCATGACTTTGTAGATGTAGATACTGTAAGTCTCACGCCTGGTCCTTCGCCTCTTCTTGTCTCCTGGGTTGCGAGGTGCCTTGGACTTGGCGGCCTTCTTTGCTCCCTTTCCTGCAGCTTTTGGTGCCATTTTGGACGTGAAGTTTTCGTTGCGATACGGTAAGTAAAGCGATGAGTGAATGAGTGTCCTCCACGCTGCGAAATGTATTTATGACAGATTTGATATCACTTCAGCGAAGCAGAAAAACTTCCCATATTGACAAAGCACGTGCTATGCATTGCACAGCACACACGAGCTGGCCAATCACAATGCGGAAGCTTTTCTTAATTCTTTCACGCATTGTACGATCAGGGCAAAGGGTGGCAAAGAATCCCCTCATAAGGGCACTGTGCTGTAGCTTTAGAGTCCGGACTACTTGAATGAGAGCTTTCCGGCAGGCAAATCATTTCTTTGATTCGTTTCAAGTCGAAAACATACCCAAATTTACTTCATCATGACTGGCAGGGGCAAAGGTGGTAAGGCCAGGGCAAAGGCCAAGAGTCGATCTGCAAGAGCAGGGCTTCAATTCCCAGTAGGTCGTGTACACAGGTTCCTGCGAAGAGGAAATTACGCCCAGAGGATCGGCGCTGGCGCACCCGTCTACCTGGCTGCCGTACTAGAATACCTCGCCGCCGAGATCTTGGAATTGGCCGGTAACGCTGCACGTGACAACAAGAAGACCAGGATCATCCCCCGTCATCTCCAACTCGCCATCCGAAACGACGAGGAGTTGAACAAACTCTTGAGCGGAGTCACCATCGCCCAGGGAGGTGTTCTTCCAAACATCCAGGCTGTCCTTCTACCCAAGAAGACATCCGGAGGCAAGAAGGCTTAAAGGGGAGGTTGCATTGCAATCGCCCATCGATTACCAACGGCTCTTTTAAGGGCCATCAAATCACCCAGAAAGACATACTCATTCCTCTCCTCAAACATGCTTGCGTCAGTGTCTTATTTCTCCTTTTAAGTTAGATGTATCAGCTAGCTGCAACCCTAATAATCGTGGGGCTTCGGACCCTCAGCCAAAAACCAAAGGTCAGAAACCCCAAGATTTGAGTGAAAACTCCTGCTGGACAGAAATCTAACATCCCATAAAATAAAAAAAATTAAAAAACTATATATAATGTATGTAGGGAACTTTTCACATGATTTTGGCCGCAGGTTTTATGAATTAAGTATTTAGCAAGAGATCTTGGATTAGGGGATAAAGGGAACTTATTATTATTATTATTATTTATTAATAATTTTTGTAACTTTTGGGGTTTGAAATAAAAATAGATATTGAGTTTTGCTGCTTCAATGAGCTTACTGGTAGCAATGCATCTGGGGTGTTAAGTCAGATCCTAAGGGCTTTATTATTAATAGTCTTAGAAATTTGAAACTTGTAACAACTAACGAGGCATATACTACCGCAAGTATTAATCGTTTCGCACCTTTCAATGTTATTAAGTCTGGAAATTTTAGTCGGTGTGTTACGTAATCAATTCGCAAAGCCAAGCCGAGGGAACGAGCATCAGCTCAAATTTTCCCCCGATCTACTGCGAGAGCCTATTGAAATGCCCGAGGCAGGTAAACTGTTATGGCAGTGGTATTAAATTTAAGATCTTCCGTGCTTTGAACGATAGAGATATTACTACGTTTTTAAGATTTACTTCTCTTGTATTGGAGATCGTTAACATACACGCTGATGTGTGTCAACCCATGTTAACACGCTTATAATACCAAGGCGATTAGGATAGAGTGTGTGTGTGTGTGGATTAGGGGTTATGATTATGAGTTAGGGATAAGCTCACTTTGATTATTGATTAGTGAATTGCATCATGCACGAAGGGAATCACCAACCACCCAGCATAGAAGTAATAATTACAATAATAATGATAATCATTAAAAAAAAAAAAAAAAAAAAAAAAATAATAATGAGACGACAAGTTGCATGTTCGGAGGGAGAGAAAAATCTGCTTTAACTGGTAGATATGATGGCCCTTAAAAGAGCCGTTGGTTTTCGAGAATCCGTCGGAGACAGATACGATCTAAGCACGTTCGCCTCGGATTCGGCGAGCCAGCTGGATGTCCTTGGGCATGATGGTGACACGCTTGGCGTGGATGGCGCAAAGGTTGGTGTCTTCGAAGAGGCCGACGAGGTAGGCTTCGCTGGCTTCCTGGAGAGCCATGACTGCGGAGCTCTGGAATCGAAGCTCGGTCTTGAAGTCCTGGGCGATCTCACGTACGAGACGCTGGAAGGGCAGTTTGCGGATGAGCAGCTCGGTACTCTTCTGGTAACGCCTGATCTCACGAAGGGCGACAGTTCCTGGCCTGTAACGATGTGGCTTCTTGACACCACCGGTGGCAGGGGCACTCTTACGGGCGGCCTTGGTTGCCAACTGTTTTCGTGGAGCCTTTCCTCCAGTGGATTTACGTGCGGTTTGCTTGGTACGAGCCATATTTTCTCAGTCTGTGTTCTATCAGTACAAAGATGTAATGAAGCACGGACTACAAGAAACCGCACGTTATAAGCAGCTCCCCTCAAACAACCCGCTAATCGCGTCACTCGACCTGTGCTCGATTCTGATTGGCCGAGTGCGACAGCCGCGAGTCGTTCTGATTAGCTAAGCGGCAATGGCAAATTTCAGGAGCCTAATTTAAGCGAACGGTAGTCGAAACTGCTCATGCCGGGCAGGAAAATGGTAGTCACTTTCATAAAGTATCTATTTCTTAGACTTTCTGCCATTTAAAATGACGAAAAATTGTTGAAAACTCTTATCGAAAACCCTCCAGCTTCGCATTTGACAGTCAGTCAGCAATCCCCAATTGTGACGTCATGAACATTACCTTCGTCGATTGGTCAGATTAGGCTAACACAGAGTTAGCGTCAAGTGTAATTTTACGTGTGATATTTTAACGGAATGACAGGGTGAAGCCAATATTCGACCATTCGGGACAAATTTGGCCTTATCGAATTCACCCCTCACCGATATTTCATAACATAGAACATCACACGACGAACAAGAAACGGCATCAAACTCCGCCGAGCTTCCATTCCCACGGGTTCTGATGCAGACATCGGGGTAGTTCGCTTACGTCCGTTCAAAACATCGCCTGCTTGACGGGTATCGCTAATATAATGCCACACATTGAGGGACTTTCTACATTTTACTGTGAGTACTCTTACATAGAACAACAACAATCAACATGTCTGGACGTGGTAAAGGAGGAAAGGGACTTGGAAAGGGAGGCGCCAAGCGTCACCGAAAAGTGTTGCGTGATAACATCCAGGGTATCACCAAACCCGCCATCCGTCGTCTCGCTCGTCGTGGTGGAGTAAAACGTATCTCCGGACTCATCTACGAAGAGACCCGTGGTGTCCTGAAGGTCTTCTTAGAAAACGTCATCCGTGATGCCGTCACATACTGTGAGCACGCCAAGAGAAAGACTGTCACCGCCATGGACGTCGTCTATGCCTTGAAACGTCAAGGGCGTACCCTGTACGGATTCGGAGGCTAGATGCATCTTTCCTGTCACGAAGACGAATCGAAATCCAACGGCTCTTTTAAGGGCCATCAAATATCCCCAGAGAGAGTTACTCATTCCTCTCCCTCGAAACATGCAATTCGTCGTCTTAATTCTTTTCTTTGTGTGAGTGAATGTATGTGTGTGTGTATGTATACGCCAGCATCGGGCAAAATAAGTTATATGCATAGGCAATTTTGCTAGAAATTTCAAAACACCGTAATTGAAATCCACCCCCTCCCTCAAGTGAAGTCCCCCCCCCCTTTAGTAATCCCTACCTAATTGGCTCTTCAGTTCCGACCTCCTGTTTGTTTATATAGACAACTTTCCCTAGGAAAAAAAAAGAAGTGTCTATTCTACAAAACTTCAATATTATCCCCCGTAGGACCTCTTGCGAAGGTCGAGCAGGGGTAAACTCCTTTTATTTATACTCAAGTGAAGTCGGTTATTATACGTAATAAAATTCTGCAACAACCCCCAGTTCACCAATACAGCAAACCAGTGAAGTTCTAAGACATACGACCCAAGAAGCAAGACAATACGAACTTCCCCCACCCCTCCACCCCCCTCCCGAATCGCTACTTGTCCATTGAACACAATGCATGCACGACTGTACCGTTACACGATTAGTCCCAAATGCGAGACAACATATCATTTGAAAATGCGCCCTTTTTTTACCACTGCCAGAACAGTTTCCCTTGCCTCGGGCATTTTATTTGGCTCACGCGGTAGATCACTGGTAATGTGAGCCGAGGAAGTTACTTTTCCAAGCTCGCTAGGCTTGGCGAGTCGATTACGTAACACGCATGCTATTGTTCCAGACTAATTAGCTAGAAAGGTGCAGAAGTTGACAGTGGCGAAAAATGAACGTCAGTCTTACTAAAGAGCGGATTTTCATATGTGGCTATGTCGCGATCATCGCAAGTGAAACTATTGAGTGTTTGTGTGTGGTGGGGGAGGACTTAGAGGTTATTTATCGTTATTGTTGGATTTATTATGGATTATTATGGATTCTAATACCTGTCTTGTCTCCTTACACCGTACAAACCTAGCAGAACCCTACGGTCATCATCGCAGGAATTGCTCAAGGAGAAGAGAACAAGATGCAAGACCGGCGACAGAGCCTTCTCAGTCAGCGCTCCCAGAATGCCTATACCGAACTCTGTGAGTGTATGCATTTCTCTTACCACTTTTAAAAACTGCTTTGAAAGCATATTATGTTAGACTCGCTTTTACTGTGTGATTGACTGTGTTTTAACTGTTATTGTGCATAGATACTACGTTTGGAACTAGTTACTTAATTCTGAACATTTTATTTTTTTTAATATTTATCTTTCATTTATTTAGTACGTTTAGACTCTATTTTGTATCGTTCAGTATTGGGTATTTGATCTGTTTTAGGATTTTGTAATAATTCTCTTACTGTAATGTTTTTTTTTTTTTTTTAATTTAAAAATTTTCATTTATTTACTACGTTTAGGGCTCTATTTTGTATCGTTTAGTATTTAGGCTTTTACAATAATTCTCTTACTGTACTATAGTTCCTCATACTTATATATATTTAAACCTGGACTATGATTGAATCTATTTACATGCTTCTTAAATTGTTTTGGACTATATGCGTTTTAGTATCGTTTAGTACGGGTGTGTTTTTTTTTTTTTTTTATATTGTTGCCTTTGGCTTTTACTTCTTTTTTTTTTCTTTTTTTGGCGCAGCTTTGCTGATTATGCGCTATATAAATATCACTTATTAATATTATTATTATCGATAAACGGGCCCCAGAACGTGATCAACTACACGGTCAATGGCTTGAGAGTAACAGGTATATATGATACAATGTTAGATTACTTAAAATAAGAGACAACGAAACTGCATGTTTGAGGAGGGGGAGATAAGTCTGCCGTTTCTGGAATATAGGATGGCCCTTAAAAGAGCCGTTGGATGTCGAGCCTTCTACACGAGAAGAACAATCTACTTGGAGGTGGTGTACTTGGTGACAGCCTTGGTACCCTCTGAGACGGCATGCTTGGCGAGCTCACCAGGCAGCAACAGTCTGACGGCGGTCTGGACCTCCCGACTGGTGATGGTGGACTTCCTGTTGTAGTGGGCCAAACGGGAAGCTTCGGCGGCGATACGCTCGAAGATGTCGTTCACGAAGCTGTTCATGATAGACATAGCACGGCTAGAGATACCGGTGTCTGGGTGGACCTGCTTCATGACTTTGTAGATGTAGATACTGTAAGTCTCACGCCTGGTCCTTCGCCTCTTCTTGTCTCCTGGGTTGCGAGGTGCCTTGGACTTGGCGGCCTTCTTTGCTCCCTTTCCTGCAGCTTTTGGTGCCATTTTGGACGTGAAGTTTTCGTTGCGATACGGTAAGTAAAGCGATGAGTGAATGAGTGTCCTCCACGCTGCGAAATGTATTTATGACAGATTTGATATCACTTCAGCGAAGCAGAAAAACTTCCCATATTGACAAAGCACGTGCTATGCATTGCACAGCACACACGAGCTGGCCAATCACAATGCGGAAGCTTTTCTTAATTCTTTCACGCATTGTACGATCAGGGCAAAGGGTGGCAAAGAATCCCCTCATAAGGGCACTGTGCTGTAGCTTTAGAGTCCGGACTACTTGAATGAGAGCTTTCCGGCAGGCAAATCATTTCTTTGATTCGTTTCAAGTCGAAAACATACCCAAATTTACTTCATCATGACTGGCAGGGGCAAAGGTGGTAAGGCCAGGGCAAAGGCCAAGAGTCGATCTGCAAGAGCAGGGCTTCAATTCCCAGTAGGTCGTGTACACAGGTTCCTGCGAAGAGGAAATTACGCCCAGAGGATCGGCGCTGGCGCACCCGTCTACCTGGCTGCCGTACTAGAATACCTCGCCGCCGAGATCTTGGAATTGGCCGGTAACGCTGCACGTGACAACAAGAAGACCAGGATCATCCCCCGTCATCTCCAACTCGCCATCCGAAACGACGAGGAGTTGAACAAACTCTTGAGCGGAGTCACCATCGCCCAGGGAGGTGTTCTTCCAAACATCCAGGCTGTCCTTCTACCCAAGAAGACATCCGGAGGCAAGAAGGCTTAAAGGGGAGGTTGCATTGCAATCGCCCATCGATTACCAACGGCTCTTTTAAGGGCCATCAAATCACCCAGAAAGACATACTCATTCCTCTCCTCAAACATGCTTGCGTCAGTGTCTTATTTCTCCTTTTAAGTTAGATGTATCAGCTAGCTGCAACCCTAATAATCGTGGGGCTTCGGACCCTCAGCCAAAAACCAAAGGTCAGAAACCCCAAGATTTGAGTGAAAACTCCTGCTGGACAGAAATCTAACATCCCATAAAATAAAAAAAATTAAAAAACTATATATAATGTATGTAGGGAACTTTTCACATGATTTTGGCCGCAGGTTTTATGAATTAAGTATTTAGCAAGAGATCTTGGATTAGGGGATAAAGGGAACTTATTATTATTATTATTATTTATTAATAATTTTTGTAACTTTTGGGGTTTGAAATAAAAATAGATATTGAGTTTTGCTGCTTCAATGAGCTTACTGGTAGCAATGCATCTGGGGTGTTAAGTCAGATCCTAAGGGCTTTATTATTAATAGTCTTAGAAATTTGAAACTTGTAACAACTAACGAGGCATATACTACCGCAAGTATTAATCGTTTCGCACCTTTCAATGTTATTAAGTCTGGAAATTTTAGTCGGTGTGTTACGTAATCAATTCGCAAAGCCAAGCCGAGGGAACGAGCATCAGCTCAAATTTTCCCCCGATCTACTGCGAGAGCCTATTGAAATGCCCGAGGCAGGTAAACTGTTATGGCAGTGGTATTAAATTTAAGATCTTCCGTGCTTTGAACGATAGAGATATTACTACGTTTTTAAGATTTACTTCTCTTGTATTGGAGATCGTTAACATACACGCTGATGTGTGTCAACCCATGTTAACACGCTTATAATACCAAGGCGATTAGGATAGAGTGTGTGTGTGTGTGGATTAGGGGTTATGATTATGAGTTAGGGATAAGCTCACTTTGATTATTGATTAGTGAATTGCATCATGCACGAAGGGAATCACCAACCACCCAGCATAGAAGTAATAATTACAATAATAATGATAATCATTAAAAAAAAAAAAAAAAAAAAAAAAATAATAATGAGACGACAAGTTGCATGTTCGGAGGGAGAGAAAAATCTGCTTTAACTGGTAGATATGATGGCCCTTAAAAGAGCCGTTGGTTTTCGAGAATCCGTCGGAGACAGATACGATCTAAGCACGTTCGCCTCGGATTCGGCGAGCCAGCTGGATGTCCTTGGGCATGATGGTGACACGCTTGGCGTGGATGGCGCAAAGGTTGGTGTCTTCGAAGAGGCCGACGAGGTAGGCTTCGCTGGCTTCCTGGAGAGCCATGACTGCGGAGCTCTGGAATCGAAGCTCGGTCTTGAAGTCCTGGGCGATCTCACGTACGAGACGCTGGAAGGGCAGTTTGCGGATGAGCAGCTCGGTACTCTTCTGGTAACGCCTGATCTCACGAAGGGCGACAGTTCCTGGCCTGTAACGATGTGGCTTCTTGACACCACCGGTGGCAGGGGCACTCTTACGGGCGGCCTTGGTTGCCAACTGTTTTCGTGGAGCCTTTCCTCCAGTGGATTTACGTGCGGTTTGCTTGGTACGAGCCATATTTTCTCAGTCTGTGTTCTATCAGTACAAAGATGTAATGAAGCACGGACTACAAGAAACCGCACGTTATAAGCAGCTCCCCTCAAACAACCCGCTAATCGCGTCACTCGACCTGTGCTCGATTCTGATTGGCCGAGTGCGACAGCCGCGAGTCGTTCTGATTAGCTAAGCGGCAATGGCAAATTTCAGGAGCCTAATTTAAGCGAACGGTAGTCGAAACTGCTCATGCCGGGCAGGAAAATGGTAGTCACTTTCATAAAGTATCTATTTCTTAGACTTTCTGCCATTTAAAATGACGAAAAATTGTTGAAAACTCTTATCGAAAACCCTCCAGCTTCGCATTTGACAGTCAGTCAGCAATCC
The DNA here is from genome assembly GCF_037975245.1 of Apostichopus japonicus. Classification (NCBI taxonomy): domain Eukaryota; kingdom Metazoa; phylum Echinodermata; class Holothuroidea; order Aspidochirotida; family Stichopodidae; genus Apostichopus; species Apostichopus japonicus. The sequence goes on from NC_092561.1 coordinate 16,075,098, forward strand.
CCAATTGTGACGTCATGAACATTACCTTCGTCGATTGGTCAGATTAGGCTAACACAGAGTTAGCGTCAAGTGTAATTTTACGTGTGATATTTTAACGGAATGACAGGGTGAAGCCAATATTCGACCATTCGGGACAAATTTGGCCTTATCGAATTCACCCCTCACCGATATTTCATAACATAGAACATCACACGACGAACAAGAAACGGCATCAAACTCCGCCGAGCTTCCATTCCCACGGGTTCTGATGCAGACATCGGGGTAGTTCGCTTACGTCCGTTCAAAACATCGCCTGCTTGACGGGTATCGCTAATATAATGCCACACATTGAGGGACTTTCTACATTTTACTGTGAGTACTCTTACATAGAACAACAACAATCAACATGTCTGGACGTGGTAAAGGAGGAAAGGGACTTGGAAAGGGAGGCGCCAAGCGTCACCGAAAAGTGTTGCGTGATAACATCCAGGGTATCACCAAACCCGCCATCCGTCGTCTCGCTCGTCGTGGTGGAGTAAAACGTATCTCCGGACTCATCTACGAAGAGACCCGTGGTGTCCTGAAGGTCTTCTTAGAAAACGTCATCCGTGATGCCGTCACATACTGTGAGCACGCCAAGAGAAAGACTGTCACCGCCATGGACGTCGTCTATGCCTTGAAACGTCAAGGGCGTACCCTGTACGGATTCGGAGGCTAGATGCATCTTTCCTGTCACGAAGACGAATCGAAATCCAACGGCTCTTTTAAGGGCCATCAAATATCCCCAGAGAGAGTTACTCATTCCTCTCCCTCGAAACATGCAATTCGTCGTCTTAATTCTTTTCTTTGTGTGAGTGAATGTATGTGTGTGTGTATGTATACGCCAGCATCGGGCAAAATAAGTTATATGCATAGGCAATTTTGCTAGAAATTTCAAAACACCGTAATTGAAATCCACCCCCTCCCTCAAGTGAAGTCCCCCCCCCCTTTAGTAATCCCTACCTAATTGGCTCTTCAGTTCCGACCTCCTGTTTGTTTATATAGACAACTTTCCCTAGGAAAAAAAAAGAAGTGTCTATTCTACAAAACTTCAATATTATCCCCCGTAGGACCTCTTGCGAAGGTCGAGCAGGGGTAAACTCCTTTTATTTATACTCAAGTGAAGTCGGTTATTATACGTAATAAAATTCTGCAACAACCCCCAGTTCACCAATACAGCAAACCAGTGAAGTTCTAAGACATACGACCCAAGAAGCAAGACAATACGAACTTCCCCCACCCCTCCACCCCCCTCCCGAATCGCTACTTGTCCATTGAACACAATGCATGCACGACTGTACCGTTACACGATTAGTCCCAAATGCGAGACAACATATCATTTGAAAATGCGCCCTTTTTTTACCACTGCCAGAACAGTTTCCCTTGCCTCGGGCATTTTATTTGGCTCACGCGGTAGATCACTGGTAATGTGAGCCGAGGAAGTTACTTTTCCAAGCTCGCTAGGCTTGGCGAGTCGATTACGTAACACGCATGCTATTGTTCCAGACTAATTAGCTAGAAAGGTGCAGAAGTTGACAGTGGCGAAAAATGAACGTCAGTCTTACTAAAGAGCGGATTTTCATATGTGGCTATGTCGCGATCATCGCAAGTGAAACTATTGAGTGTTTGTGTGTGGTGGGGGAGGACTTAGAGGTTATTTATCGTTATTGTTGGATTTATTATGGATTATTATGGATTCTAATACCTGTCTTGTCTCCTTACACCGTACAAACCTAGCAGAACCCTACGGTCATCATCGCAGGAATTGCTCAAGGAGAAGAGAACAAGATGCAAGACCGGCGACAGAGCCTTCTCAGTCAGCGCTCCCAGAATGCCTATACCGAACTCTGTGAGTGTATGCATTTCTCTTACCACTTTTAAAAACTGCTTTGAAAGCATATTATGTTAGACTCGCTTTTACTGTGTGATTGACTGTGTTTTAACTGTTATTGTGCATAGATACTACGTTTGGAACTAGTTACTTAATTCTGAACATTTTATTTTTTTTAATATTTATCTTTCATTTATTTAGTACGTTTAGACTCTATTTTGTATCGTTCAGTATTGGGTATTTGATCTGTTTTAGGATTTTGTAATAATTCTCTTACTGTAATGTTTTTTTTTTTTTTTTAATTTAAAAATTTTCATTTATTTACTACGTTTAGGGCTCTATTTTGTATCGTTTAGTATTTAGGCTTTTACAATAATTCTCTTACTGTACTATAGTTCCTCATACTTATATATATTTAAACCTGGACTATGATTGAATCTATTTACATGCTTCTTAAATTGTTTTGGACTATATGCGTTTTAGTATCGTTTAGTACGGGTGTGTTTTTTTTTTTTTTTTATATTGTTGCCTTTGGCTTTTACTTCTTTTTTTTTTCTTTTTTTGGCGCAGCTTTGCTGATTATGCGCTATATAAATATCACTTATTAATATTATTATTATCGATAAACGGGCCCCAGAACGTGATCAACTACACGGTCAATGGCTTGAGAGTAACAGGTATATATGATACAATGTTAGATTACTTAAAATAAGAGACAACGAAACTGCATGTTTGAGGAGGGGGAGATAAGTCTGCCGTTTCTGGAATATAGGATGGCCCTTAAAAGAGCCGTTGGATGTCGAGCCTTCTACACGAGAAGAACAATCTACTTGGAGGTGGTGTACTTGGTGACAGCCTTGGTACCCTCTGAGACGGCATGCTTGGCGAGCTCACCAGGCAGCAACAGTCTGACGGCGGTCTGGACCTCCCGACTGGTGATGGTGGACTTCCTGTTGTAGTGGGCCAAACGGGAAGCTTCGGCGGCGATACGCTCGAAGATGTCGTTCACGAAGCTGTTCATGATAGACATAGCACGGCTAGAGATACCGGTGTCTGGGTGGACCTGCTTCATGACTTTGTAGATGTAGATACTGTAAGTCTCACGCCTGGTCCTTCGCCTCTTCTTGTCTCCTGGGTTGCGAGGTGCCTTGGACTTGGCGGCCTTCTTTGCTCCCTTTCCTGCAGCTTTTGGTGCCATTTTGGACGTGAAGTTTTCGTTGCGATACGGTAAGTAAAGCGATGAGTGAATGAGTGTCCTCCACGCTGCGAAATGTATTTATGACAGATTTGATATCACTTCAGCGAAGCAGAAAAACTTCCCATATTGACAAAGCACGTGCTATGCATTGCACAGCACACACGAGCTGGCCAATCACAATGCGGAAGCTTTTCTTAATTCTTTCACGCATTGTACGATCAGGGCAAAGGGTGGCAAAGAATCCCCTCATAAGGGCACTGTGCTGTAGCTTTAGAGTCCGGACTACTTGAATGAGAGCTTTCCGGCAGGCAAATCATTTCTTTGATTCGTTTCAAGTCGAAAACATACCCAAATTTACTTCATCATGACTGGCAGGGGCAAAGGTGGTAAGGCCAGGGCAAAGGCCAAGAGTCGATCTGCAAGAGCAGGGCTTCAATTCCCAGTAGGTCGTGTACACAGGTTCCTGCGAAGAGGAAATTACGCCCAGAGGATCGGCGCTGGCGCACCCGTCTACCTGGCTGCCGTACTAGAATACCTCGCCGCCGAGATCTTGGAATTGGCCGGTAACGCTGCACGTGACAACAAGAAGACCAGGATCATCCCCCGTCATCTCCAACTCGCCATCCGAAACGACGAGGAGTTGAACAAACTCTTGAGCGGAGTCACCATCGCCCAGGGAGGTGTTCTTCCAAACATCCAGGCTGTCCTTCTACCCAAGAAGACATCCGGAGGCAAGAAGGCTTAAAGGGGAGGTTGCATTGCAATCGCCCATCGATTACCAACGGCTCTTTTAAGGGCCATCAAATCACCCAGAAAGACATACTCATTCCTCTCCTCAAACATGCTTGCGTCAGTGTCTTATTTCTCCTTTTAAGTTAGATGTATCAGCTAGCTGCAACCCTAATAATCGTGGGGCTTCGGACCCTCAGCCAAAAACCAAAGGTCAGAAACCCCAAGATTTGAGTGAAAACTCCTGCTGGACAGAAATCTAACATCCCATAAAATAAAAAAAATTAAAAAACTATATATAATGTATGTAGGGAACTTTTCACATGATTTTGGCCGCAGGTTTTATGAATTAAGTATTTAGCAAGAGATCTTGGATTAGGGGATAAAGGGAACTTATTATTATTATTATTATTTATTAATAATTTTTGTAACTTTTGGGGTTTGAAATAAAAATAGATATTGAGTTTTGCTGCTTCAATGAGCTTACTGGTAGCAATGCATCTGGGGTGTTAAGTCAGATCCTAAGGGCTTTATTATTAATAGTCTTAGAAATTTGAAACTTGTAACAACTAACGAGGCATATACTACCGCAAGTATTAATCGTTTCGCACCTTTCAATGTTATTAAGTCTGGAAATTTTAGTCGGTGTGTTACGTAATCAATTCGCAAAGCCAAGCCGAGGGAACGAGCATCAGCTCAAATTTTCCCCCGATCTACTGCGAGAGCCTATTGAAATGCCCGAGGCAGGTAAACTGTTATGGCAGTGGTATTAAATTTAAGATCTTCCGTGCTTTGAACGATAGAGATATTACTACGTTTTTAAGATTTACTTCTCTTGTATTGGAGATCGTTAACATACACGCTGATGTGTGTCAACCCATGTTAACACGCTTATAATACCAAGGCGATTAGGATAGAGTGTGTGTGTGTGGATTAGGGGTTATGATTATGAGTTAGGGATAAGCTCACTTTGATTATTGATTAGTGAATTGCATCATGCACGAAGGGAATCACCAACCACCCAGCATAGAAGTAATAATTACAATAATAATGATAATCATTAAAAAAAAAAAAAAAAAAAAAAAAATAATAATGAGACGACAAGTTGCATGTTCGGAGGGAGAGAAAAATCTGCTTTAACTGGTAGATATGATGGCCCTTAAAAGAGCCGTTGGTTTTCGAGAATCCGTCGGAGACAGATACGATCTAAGCACGTTCGCCTCGGATTCGGCGAGCCAGCTGGATGTCCTTGGGCATGATGGTGACACGCTTGGCGTGGATGGCGCAAAGGTTGGTGTCTTCGAAGAGGCCGACGAGGTAGGCTTCGCTGGCTTCCTGGAGAGCCATGACTGCGGAGCTCTGGAATCGAAGCTCGGTCTTGAAGTCCTGGGCGATCTCACGTACGAGACGCTGGAAGGGCAGTTTGCGGATGAGCAGCTCGGTACTCTTCTGGTAACGCCTGATCTCACGAAGGGCGACAGTTCCTGGCCTGTAACGATGTGGCTTCTTGACACCACCGGTGGCAGGGGCACTCTTACGGGCGGCCTTGGTTGCCAACTGTTTTCGTGGAGCCTTTCCTCCAGTGGATTTACGTGCGGTTTGCTTGGTACGAGCCATATTTTCTCAGTCTGTGTTCTATCAGTACAAAGATGTAATGAAGCACGGACTACAAGAAACCGCACGTTATAAGCAGCTCCCCTCAAACAACCCGCTAATCGCGTCACTCGACCTGTGCTCGATTCTGATTGGCCGAGTGCGACAGCCGCGAGTCGTTCTGATTAGCTAAGCGGCAATGGCAAATTTCAGGAGCCTAATTTAAGCGAACGGTAGTCGAAACTGCTCATGCCGGGCAGGAAAATGGTAGTCACTTTCATAAAGTATCTATTTCTTAGACTTTCTGCCATTTAAAATGACGAAAAATTGTTGAAAACTCTTATCGAAAACCCTCCAGCTTCGCATTTGACAGTCAGTCAGCAATCCCCAATTGTGACGTCATGAACATTACCTTCGTCGATTGGTCAGATTAGGCTAACACAGAGTTAGCGTCAAGTGTAATTTTACGTGTGATATTTTAACGGAATGACAGGGTGAAGCCAATATTCGACCATTCGGGACAAATTTGGCCTTATCGAATTCACCCCTCACCGATATTTCATAACATAGAACATCACACGACGAACAAGAAACGGCATCAAACTCCGCCGAGCTTCCATTCCCACGGGTTCTGATGCAGACATCGGGGTAGTTCGCTTACGTCCGTTCAAAACATCGCCTGCTTGACGGGTATCGCTAATATAATGCCACACATTGAGGGACTTTCTACATTTTACTGTGAGTACTCTTACATAGAACAACAACAATCAACATGTCTGGACGTGGTAAAGGAGGAAAGGGACTTGGAAAGGGAGGCGCCAAGCGTCACCGAAAAGTGTTGCGTGATAACATCCAGGGTATCACCAAACCCGCCATCCGTCGTCTCGCTCGTCGTGGTGGAGTAAAACGTATCTCCGGACTCATCTACGAAGAGACCCGTGGTGTCCTGAAGGTCTTCTTAGAAAACGTCATCCGTGATGCCGTCACATACTGTGAGCACGCCAAGAGAAAGACTGTCACCGCCATGGACGTCGTCTATGCCTTGAAACGTCAAGGGCGTACCCTGTACGGATTCGGAGGCTAGATGCATCTTTCCTGTCACGAAGACGAATCGAAATCCAACGGCTCTTTTAAGGGCCATCAAATATCCCCAGAGAGAGTTACTCATTCCTCTCCCTCGAAACATGCAATTCGTCGTCTTAATTCTTTTCTTTGTGTGAGTGAATGTATGTGTGTGTGTATGTATACGCCAGCATCGGGCAAAATAAGTTATATGCATAGGCAATTTTGCTAGAAATTTCAAAACACCGTAATTGAAATCCACCCCCTCCCTCAAGTGAAGTCCCCCCCCCCTTTAGTAATCCCTACCTAATTGGCTCTTCAGTTCCGACCTCCTGTTTGTTTATATAGACAACTTTCCCTAGGAAAAAAAAAGAAGTGTCTATTCTACAAAACTTCAATATTATCCCCCGTAGGACCTCTTGCGAAGGTCGAGCAGGGGTAAACTCCTTTTATTTATACTCAAGTGAAGTCGGTTATTATACGTAATAAAATTCTGCAACAACCCCCAGTTCACCAATACAGCAAACCAGTGAAGTTCTAAGACATACGACCCAAGAAGCAAGACAATACGAACTTCCCCCACCCCTCCACCCCCCTCCCGAATCGCTACTTGTCCATTGAACACAATGCATGCACGACTGTACCGTTACACGATTAGTCCCAAATGCGAGACAACATATCATTTGAAAATGCGCCCTTTTTTTACCACTGCCAGAACAGTTTCCCTTGCCTCGGGCATTTTATTTGGCTCACGCGGTAGATCACTGGTAATGTGAGCCGAGGAAGTTACTTTTCCAAGCTCGCTAGGCTTGGCGAGTCGATTACGTAACACGCATGCTATTGTTCCAGACTAATTAGCTAGAAAGGTGCAGAAGTTGACAGTGGCGAAAAATGAACGTCAGTCTTACTAAAGAGCGGATTTTCATATGTGGCTATGTCGCGATCATCGCAAGTGAAACTATTGAGTGTTTGTGTGTGGTGGGGGAGGACTTAGAGGTTATTTATCGTTATTGTTGGATTTATTATGGATTATTATGGATTCTAATACCTGTCTTGTCTCCTTACACCGTACAAACCTAGCAGAACCCTACGGTCATCATCGCAGGAATTGCTCAAGGAGAAGAGAACAAGATGCAAGACCGGCGACAGAGCCTTCTCAGTCAGCGCTCCCAGAATGCCTATACCGAACTCTGTGAGTGTATGCATTTCTCTTACCACTTTTAAAAACTGCTTTGAAAGCATATTATGTTAGACTCGCTTTTACTGTGTGATTGACTGTGTTTTAACTGTTATTGTGCATAGATACTACGTTTGGAACTAGTTACTTAATTCTGAACATTTTATTTTTTTTAATATTTATCTTTCATTTATTTAGTACGTTTAGACTCTATTTTGTATCGTTCAGTATTGGGTATTTGATCTGTTTTAGGATTTTGTAATAATTCTCTTACTGTAATGTTTTTTTTTTTTTTTTAATTTAAAAATTTTCATTTATTTACTACGTTTAGGGCTCTATTTTGTATCGTTTAGTATTTAGGCTTTTACAATAATTCTCTTACTGTACTATAGTTCCTCATACTTATATATATTTAAACCTGGACTATGATTGAATCTATTTACATGCTTCTTAAATTGTTTTGGACTATATGCGTTTTAGTATCGTTTAGTACGGGTGTGTTTTTTTTTTTTTTTTATATTGTTGCCTTTGGCTTTTACTTCTTTTTTTTTTCTTTTTTTGGCGCAGCTTTGCTGATTATGCGCTATATAAATATCACTTATTAATATTATTATTATCGATAAACGGGCCCCAGAACGTGATCAACTACACGGTCAATGGCTTGAGAGTAACAGGTATATATGATACAATGTTAGATTACTTAAAATAAGAGACAACGAAACTGCATGTTTGAGGAGGGGGAGATAAGTCTGCCGTTTCTGGAATATAGGATGGCCCTTAAAAGAGCCGTTGGATGTCGAGCCTTCTACACGAGAAGAACAATCTACTTGGAGGTGGTGTACTTGGTGACAGCCTTGGTACCCTCTGAGACGGCATGCTTGGCGAGCTCACCAGGCAGCAACAGTCTGACGGCGGTCTGGACCTCCCGACTGGTGATGGTGGACTTCCTGTTGTAGTGGGCCAAACGGGAAGCTTCGGCGGCGATACGCTCGAAGATGTCGTTCACGAAGCTGTTCATGATAGACATAGCACGGCTAGAGATACCGGTGTCTGGGTGGACCTGCTTCATGACTTTGTAGATGTAGATACTGTAAGTCTCACGCCTGGTCCTTCGCCTCTTCTTGTCTCCTGGGTTGCGAGGTGCCTTGGACTTGGCGGCCTTCTTTGCTCCCTTTCCTGCAGCTTTTGGTGCCATTTTGGACGTGAAGTTTTCGTTGCGATACGGTAAGTAAAGCGATGAGTGAATGAGTGTCCTCCACGCTGCGAAATGTATTTATGACAGATTTGATATCACTTCAGCGAAGCAGAAAAACTTCCCATATTGACAAAGCACGTGCTATGCATTGCACAGCACACACGAGCTGGCCAATCACAATGCGGAAGCTTTTCTTAATTCTTTCACGCATTGTACGATCAGGGCAAAGGGTGGCAAAGAATCCCCTCATAAGGGCACTGTGCTGTAGCTTTAGAGTCCGGACTACTTGAATGAGAGCTTTCCGGCAGGCAAATCATTTCTTTGATTCGTTTCAAGTCGAAAACATACCCAAATTTACTTCATCATGACTGGCAGGGGCAAAGGTGGTAAGGCCAGGGCAAAGGCCAAGAGTCGATCTGCAAGAGCAGGGCTTCAATTCCCAGTAGGTCGTGTACACAGGTTCCTGCGAAGAGGAAATTACGCCCAGAGGATCGGCGCTGGCGCACCCGTCTACCTGGCTGCCGTACTAGAATACCTCGCCGCCGAGATCTTGGAATTGGCCGGTAACGCTGCACGTGACAACAAGAAGACCAGGATCATCCCCCGTCATCTCCAACTCGCCATCCGAAACGACGAGGAGTTGAACAAACTCTTGAGCGGAGTCACCATCGCCCAGGGAGGTGTTCTTCCAAACATCCAGGCTGTCCTTCTACCCAAGAAGACATCCGGAGGCAAGAAGGCTTAAAGGGGAGGTTGCATTGCAATCGCCCATCGATTACCAACGGCTCTTTTAAGGGCCATCAAATCACCCAGAAAGACATACTCATTCCTCTCCTCAAACATGCTTGCGTCAGTGTCTTATTTCTCCTTTTAAGTTAGATGTATCAGCTAGCTGCAACCCTAATAATCGTGGGGCTTCGGACCCTCAGCCAAAAACCAAAGGTCAGAAACCCCAAGATTTGAGTGAAAACTCCTGCTGGACAGAAATCTAACATCCCATAAAATAAAAAAAATTAAAAAACTATATATAATGTATGTAGGGAACTTTTCACATGATTTTGGCCGCAGGTTTTATGAATTAAGTATTTAGCAAGAGATCTTGGATTAGGGGATAAAGGGAACTTATTATTATTATTATTATTTATTAATAATTTTTGTAACTTTTGGGGTTTGAAATAAAAATAGATATTGAGTTTTGCTGCTTCAATGAGCTTACTGGTAGCAATGCATCTGGGGTGTTAAGTCAGATCCTAAGGGCTTTATTATTAATAGTCTTAGAAATTTGAAACTTGTAACAACTAACGAGGCATATACTACCGCAAGTATTAATCGTTTCGCACCTTTCAATGTTATTAAGTCTGGAAATTTTAGTCGGTGTGTTACGTAATCAATTCGCAAAGCCAAGCCGAGGGAACGAGCATCAGCTCAAATTTTCCCCCGATCTACTGCGAGAGCCTATTGAAATGCCCGAGGCAGGTAAACTGTTATGGCAGTGGTATTAAATTTAAGATCTTCCGTGCTTTGAACGATAGAGATATTACTACGTTTTTAAGATTTACTTCTCTTGTATTGGAGATCGTTAACATACACGCTGATGTGTGTCAACCCATGTTAACACGCTTATAATACCAAGGCGATTAGGATAGAGTGTGTGTGTGTGTGGATTAGGGGTTATGATTATGAGTTAGGGATAAGCTCACTTTGATTATTGATTAGTGAATTGCATCATGCACGAAGGGAATCACCAACCACCCAGCATAGAAGTAATAATTACAATAATAATGATAATCATTAAAAAAAAAAAAAAAAAAAAAAAAATAATAATGAGACGACAAGTTGCATGTTCGGAGGGAGAGAAAAATCTGCTTTAACTGGTAGATATGATGGCCCTTAAAAGAGCCGTTGGTTTTCGAGAATCCGTCGGAGACAGATACGATCTAAGCACGTTCGCCTCGGATTCGGCGAGCCAGCTGGATGTCCTTGGGCATGATGGTGACACGCTTGGCGTGGATGGCGCAAAGGTTGGTGTCTTCGAAGAGGCCGACGAGGTAGGCTTCGCTGGCTTCCTGGAGAGCCATGACTGCGGAGCTCTGGAATCGAAGCTCGGTCTTGAAGTCCTGGGCGATCTCACGTACGAGACGCTGGAAGGGCAGTTTGCGGATGAGCAGCTCGGTACTCTTCTGGTAACGCCTGATCTCACGAAGGGCGACAGTTCCTGGCCTGTAACGATGTGGCTTCTTGACACCACCGGTGGCAGGGGCACTCTTACGGGCGGCCTTGGTTGCCAACTGTTTTCGTGGAGCCTTTCCTCCAGTGGATTTACGTGCGGTTTGCTTGGTACGAGCCATATTTTCTCAGTCTGTGTTCTATCAGTACAAAGATGTAATGAAGCACGGACTACAAGAAACCGCACGTTATAAGCAGCTCCCCTCAAACAACCCGCTAATCGCGTCACTCGACCTGTGCTCGATTCTGATTGGCCGAGTGCGACAGCCGCGAGTCGTTCTGATTAGCTAAGCGGCAATGGCAAATTTCAGGAGCCTAATTTAAGCGAACGGTAGTCGAAACTGCTCATGCCGGGCAGGAAAATGGTAGTCACTTTCATAAAGTATCTATTTCTTAGACTTTCTGCCATTTAAAATGACGAAAAATTGTTGAAAACTCTTATCGAAAACCCTCCAGCTTCGCATTTGACAGTCAGTCAGCAATCCCCAATTGTGACGTCATGAACATTACCTTCGTCGATTGGTCAGATTAGGCTAACACAGAGTTAGCGTCAAGTGTAATTTTACGTGTGATATTTTAACGGAATGACAGGGTGAAGCCAATATTCGACCATTCGGGACAAATTTGGCCTTATCGAATTCACCCCTCACCGATATTTCATAACATAGAACATCACACGACGAACAAGAAACGGCATCAAACTCCGCCGAGCTTCCATTCCCACGGGTTCTGATGCAGACATCGGGGTAGTTCGCTTACGTCCGTTCAAAACATCGCCTGCTTGACGGGTATCGCTAATATAATGCCACACATTGAGGGACTTTCTACATTTTACTGTGAGTACTCTTACATAGAACAACAACAATCAACATGTCTGGACGTGGTAAAGGAGGAAAGGGACTTGGAAAGGGAGGCGCCAAGCGTCACCGAAAAGTGTTGCGTGATAACATCCAGGGTATCACCAAACCCGCCATCCGTCGTCTCGCTCGTCGTGGTGGAGTAAAACGTATCTCCGGACTCATCTACGAAGAGACCCGTGGTGTCCTGAAGGTCTTCTTAGAAAACGTCATCCGTGATGCCGTCACATACTGTGAGCACGCCAAGAGAAAGACTGTCACCGCCATGGACGTCGTCTATGCCTTGAAACGTCAAGGGCGTACCCTGTACGGATTCGGAGGCTAGATGCATCTTTCCTGTCACGAAGACGAATCGAAATCCAACGGCTCTTTTAAGGGCCATCAAATATCCCCAGAGAGAGTTACTCATTCCTCTCCCTCGAAACATGCAATTCGTCGTCTTAATTCTTTTCTTTGTGTGAGTGAATGTATGTGTGTGTGTATGTATACGCCAGCATCGGGCAAAATAAGTTATATGCATAGGCAATTTTGCTAGAAATTTCAAAACACCGTAATTGAAATCCACCCCCTCCCTCAAGTGAAGTCCCCCCCCCCTTTAGTAATCCCTACCTAATTGGCTCTTCAGTTCCGACCTCCTGTTTGTTTATATAGACAACTTTCCCTAGGAAAAAAAAAGAAGTGTCTATTCTACAAAACTTCAATATTATCCCCCGTAGGACCTCTTGCGAAGGTCGAGCAGGGGTAAACTCCTTTTATTTATACTCAAGTGAAGTCGGTTATTATACGTAATAAAATTCTGCAACAACCCCCAGTTCACCAATACAGCAAACCAGTGAAGTTCTAAGACATACGACCCAAGAAGCAAGACAATACGAACTTCCCCCACCCCTCCACCCCCCTCCCGAATCGCTACTTGTCCATTGAACACAATGCATGCACGACTGTACCGTTACACGATTAGTCCCAAATGCGAGACAACATATCATTTGAAAATGCGCCCTTTTTTTACCACTGCCAGAACAGTTTCCCTTGCCTCGGGCATTTTATTTGGCTCACGCGGTAGATCACTGGTAATGTGAGCCGAGGAAGTTACTTTTCCAAGCTCGCTAGGCTTGGCGAGTCGATTACGTAACACGCATGCTATTGTTCCAGACTAATTAGCTAGAAAGGTGCAGAAGTTGACAGTGGCGAAAAATGAACGTCAGTCTTACTAAAGAGCGGATTTTCATATGTGGCTATGTCGCGATCATCGCAAGTGAAACTATTGAGTGTTTGTGTGTGGTGGGGGAGGACTTAGAGGTTATTTATCGTTATTGTTGGATTTATTATGGATTATTATGGATTCTAATACCTGTCTTGTCTCCTTACACCGTACAAACCTAGCAGAACCCTACGGTCATCATCGCAGGAATTGCTCAAGGAGAAGAGAACAAGATGCAAGACCGGCGACAGAGCCTTCTCAGTCAGCGCTCCCAGAATGCCTATACCGAACTCTGTGAGTGTATGCATTTCTCTTACCACTTTTAAAAACTGCTTTGAAAGCATATTATGTTAGACTCGCTTTTACTGTGTGATTGACTGTGTTTTAACTGTTATTGTGCATAGATACTACGTTTGGAACTAGTTACTTAATTCTGAACATTTTATTTTTTTTAATATTTATCTTTCATTTATTTAGTACGTTTAGACTCTATTTTGTATCGTTCAGTATTGGGTATTTGATCTGTTTTAGGATTTTGTAATAATTCTCTTACTGTAATGTTTTTTTTTTTTTTTTAATTTAAAAATTTTCATTTATTTACTACGTTTAGGGCTCTATTTTGTATCGTTTAGTATTTAGGCTTTTACAATAATTCTCTTACTGTACTATAGTTCCTCATACTTATATATATTTAAACCTGGACTATGATTGAATCTATTTACATGCTTCTTAAATTGTTTTGGACTATATGCGTTTTAGTATCGTTTAGTACGGGTGTGTTTTTTTTTTTTTTTTATATTGTTGCCTTTGGCTTTTACTTCTTTTTTTTTTCTTTTTTTGGCGCAGCTTTGCTGATTATGCGCTATATAAATATCACTTATTAATATTATTATTATCGATAAACGGGCCCCAGAACGTGATCAACTACACGGTCAATGGCTTGAGAGTAACAGGTATATATGATACAATGTTAGATTACTTAAAATAAGAGACAACGAAACTGCATGTTTGAGGAGGGGGAGATAAGTCTGCCGTTTCTGGAATATAGGATGGCCCTTAAAAGAGCCGTTGGATGTCGAGCCTTCTACACGAGAAGAACAATCTACTTGGAGGTGGTGTACTTGGTGACAGCCTTGGTACCCTCTGAGACGGCATGCTTGGCGAGCTCACCAGGCAGCAACAGTCTGACGGCGGTCTGGACCTCCCGACTGGTGATGGTGGACTTCCTGTTGTAGTGGGCCAAACGGGAAGCTTCGGCGGCGATACGCTCGAAGATGTCGTTCACGAAGCTGTTCATGATAGACATAGCACGGCTAGAGATACCGGTGTCTGGGTGGACCTGCTTCATGACTTTGTAGATGTAGATACTGTAAGTCTCACGCCTGGTCCTTCGCCTCTTCTTGTCTCCTGGGTTGCGAGGTGCCTTGGACTTGGCGGCCTTCTTTGCTCCCTTTCCTGCAGCTTTTGGTGCCATTTTGGACGTGAAGTTTTCGTTGCGATACGGTAAGTAAAGCGATGAGTGAATGAGTGTCCTCCACGCTGCGAAATGTATTTATGACAGATTTGATATCACTTCAGCGAAGCAGAAAAACTTCCCATATTGACAAAGCACGTGCTATGCATTGCACAGCACACACGAGCTGGCCAATCACAATGCGGAAGCTTTTCTTAATTCTTTCACGCATTGTACGATCAGGGCAAAGGGTGGCAAAGAATCCCCTCATAAGGGCACTGTGCTGTAGCTTTAGAGTCCGGACTACTTGAATGAGAGCTTTCCGGCAGGCAAATCATTTCTTTGATTCGTTTCAAGTCGAAAACATACCCAAATTTACTTCATCATGACTGGCAGGGGCAAAGGTGGTAAGGCCAGGGCAAAGGCCAAGAGTCGATCTGCAAGAGCAGGGCTTCAATTCCCAGTAGGTCGTGTACACAGGTTCCTGCGAAGAGGAAATTACGCCCAGAGGATCGGCGCTGGCGCACCCGTCTACCTGGCTGCCGTACTAGAATACCTCGCCGCCGAGATCTTGGAATTGGCCGGTAACGCTGCACGTGACAACAAGAAGACCAGGATCATCCCCCGTCATCTCCAACTCGCCATCCGAAACGACGAGGAGTTGAACAAACTCTTGAGCGGAGTCACCATCGCCCAGGGAGGTGTTCTTCCAAACATCCAGGCTGTCCTTCTACCCAAGAAGACATCCGGAGGCAAGAAGGCTTAAAGGGGAGGTTGCATTGCAATCGCCCATCGATTACCAACGGCTCTTTTAAGGGCCATCAAATCACCCAGAAAGACATACTCATTCCTCTCCTCAAACATGCTTGCGTCAGTGTCTTATTTCTCCTTTTAAGTTAGATGTATCAGCTAGCTGCAACCCTAATAATCGTGGGGCTTCGGACCCTCAGCCAAAAACCAAAGGTCAGAAACCCCAAGATTTGAGTGAAAACTCCTGCTGGACAGAAATCTAACATCCCATAAAATAAAAAAAATTAAAAAACTATATATAATGTATGTAGGGAACTTTTCACATGATTTTGGCCGCAGGTTTTATGAATTAAGTATTTAGCAAGAGATCTTGGATTAGGGGATAAAGGGAACTTATTATTATTATTATTATTTATTAATAATTTTTGTAACTTTTGGGGTTTGAAATAAAAATAGATATTGAGTTTTGCTGCTTCAATGAGCTTACTGGTAGCAATGCATCTGGGGTGTTAAGTCAGATCCTAAGGGCTTTATTATTAATAGTCTTAGAAATTTGAAACTTGTAACAACTAACGAGGCATATACTACCGCAAGTATTAATCGTTTCGCACCTTTCAATGTTATTAAGTCTGGAAATTTTAGTCGGTGTGTTACGTAATCAATTCGCAAAGCCAAGCCGAGGGAACGAGCATCAGCTCAAATTTTCCCCCGATCTACTGCGAGAGCCTATTGAAATGCCCGAGGCAGGTAAACTGTTATGGCAGTGGTATTAAATTTAAGATCTTCCGTGCTTTGAACGATAGAGATATTACTACGTTTTTAAGATTTACTTCTCTTGTATTGGAGATCGTTAACATACACGCTGATGTGTGTCAACCCATGTTAACACGCTTATAATACCAAGGCGATTAGGATAGAGTGTGTGTGTGTGTGGATTAGGGGTTATGATTATGAGTTAGGGATAAGCTCACTTTGATTATTGATTAGTGAATTGCATCATGCACGAAGGGAATCACCAACCACCCAGCATAGAAGTAATAATTACAATAATAATGATAATCATTAAAAAAAAAAAAAAAAAAAAAAAAATAATAATGAGACGACAAGTTGCATGTTCGGAGGGAGAGAAAAATCTGCTTTAACTGGTAGATATGATGGCCCTTAAAAGAGCCGTTGGTTTTCGAGAATCCGTCGGAGACAGATACGATCTAAGCACGTTCGCCTCGGATTCGGCGAGCCAGCTGGATGTCCTTGGGCATGATGGTGACACGCTTGGCGTGGATGGCGCAAAGGTTGGTGTCTTCGAAGAGGCCGACGAGGTAGGCTTCGCTGGCTTCCTGGAGAGCCATGACTGCGGAGCTCTGGAATCGAAGCTCGGTCTTGAAGTCCTGGGCGATCTCACGTACGAGACGCTGGAAGGGCAGTTTGCGGATGAGCAGCTCGGTACTCTTCTGGTAACGCCTGATCTCACGAAGGGCGACAGTTCCTGGCCTGTAACGATGTGGCTTCTTGACACCACCGGTGGCAGGGGCACTCTTACGGGCGGCCTTGGTTGCCAACTGTTTTCGTGGAGCCTTTCCTCCAGTGGATTTACGTGCGGTTTGCTTGGTACGAGCCATATTTTCTCAGTCTGTGTTCTATCAGTACAAAGATGTAATGAAGCACGGACTACAAGAAACCGCACGTTATAAGCAGCTCCCCTCAAACAACCCGCTAATCGCGTCACTCGACCTGTGCTCGATTCTGATTGGCCGAGTGCGACAGCCGCGAGTCGTTCTGATTAGCTAAGCGGCAATGGCAAATTTCAGGAGCCTAATTTAAGCGAACGGTAGTCGAAACTGCTCATGCCGGGCAGGAAAATGGTAGTCACTTTCATAAAGTATCTATTTCTTAGACTTTCTGCCATTTAAAATGACGAAAAATTGTTGAAAACTCTTATCGAAAACCCTCCAGCTTCGCATTTGACAGTCAGTCAGCAATCCCCAATTGTGACGTCATGAACATTACCTTCGTCGATTGGTCAGATTAGGCTAACACAGAGTTAGCGTCAAGTGTAATTTTACGTGTGATATTTTAACGGAATGACAGGGTGAAGCCAATATTCGACCATTCGGGACAAATTTGGCCTTATCGAATTCACCCCTCACCGATATTTCATAACATAGAACATCACACGACGAACAAGAAACGGCATCAAACTCCGCCGAGCTTCCATTCCCACGGGTTCTGATGCAGACATCGGGGTAGTTCGCTTACGTCCGTTCAAAACATCGCCTGCTTGACGGGTATCGCTAATATAATGCCACACATTGAGGGACTTTCTACATTTTACTGTGAGTACTCTTACATAGAACAACAACAATCAACATGTCTGGACGTGGTAAAGGAGGAAAGGGACTTGGAAAGGGAGGCGCCAAGCGTCACCGAAAAGTGTTGCGTGATAACATCCAGGGTATCACCAAACCCGCCATCCGTCGTCTCGCTCGTCGTGGTGGAGTAAAACGTATCTCCGGACTCATCTACGAAGAGACCCGTGGTGTCCTGAAGGTCTTCTTAGAAAACGTCATCCGTGATGCCGTCACATACTGTGAGCACGCCAAGAGAAAGACTGTCACCGCCATGGACGTCGTCTATGCCTTGAAACGTCAAGGGCGTACCCTGTACGGATTCGGAGGCTAGATGCATCTTTCCTGTCACGAAGACGAATCGAAATCCAACGGCTCTTTTAAGGGCCATCAAATATCCCCAGAGAGAGTTACTCATTCCTCTCCCTCGAAACATGCAATTCGTCGTCTTAATTCTTTTCTTTGTGTGAGTGAATGTATGTGTGTGTGTATGTATACGCCAGCATCGGGCAAAATAAGTTATATGCATAGGCAATTTTGCTAGAAATTTCAAAACACCGTAATTGAAATCCACCCCCTCCCTCAAGTGAAGTCCCCCCCCCCTTTAGTAATCCCTACCTAATTGGCTCTTCAGTTCCGACCTCCTGTTTGTTTATATAGACAACTTTCCCTAGGAAAAAAAAAGAAGTGTCTATTCTACAAAACTTCAATATTATCCCCCGTAGGACCTCTTGCGAAGGTCGAGCAGGGGTAAACTCCTTTTATTTATACTCAAGTGAAGTCGGTTATTATACGTAATAAAATTCTGCAACAACCCCCAGTTCACCAATACAGCAAACCAGTGAAGTTCTAAGACATACGACCCAAGAAGCAAGACAATACGAACTTCCCCCACCCCTCCACCCCCCTCCCGAATCGCTACTTGTCCATTGAACACAATGCATGCACGACTGTACCGTTACACGATTAGTCCCAAATGCGAGACAACATATCATTTGAAAATGCGCCCTTTTTTTACCACTGCCAGAACAGTTTCCCTTGCCTCGGGCATTTTATTTGGCTCACGCGGTAGATCACTGGTAATGTGAGCCGAGGAAGTTACTTTTCCAAGCTCGCTAGGCTTGGCGAGTCGATTACGTAACACGCATGCTATTGTTCCAGACTAATTAGCTAGAAAGGTGCAGAAGTTGACAGTGGCGAAAAATGAACGTCAGTCTTACTAAAGAGCGGATTTTCATATGTGGCTATGTCGCGATCATCGCAAGTGAAACTATTGAGTGTTTGTGTGTGGTGGGGGAGGACTTAGAGGTTATTTATCGTTATTGTTGGATTTATTATGGATTATTATGGATTCTAATACCTGTCTTGTCTCCTTACACCGTACAAACCTAGCAGAACCCTACGGTCATCATCGCAGGAATTGCTCAAGGAGAAGAGAACAAGATGCAAGACCGGCGACAGAGCCTTCTCAGTCAGCGCTCCCAGAATGCCTATACCGAACTCTGTGAGTGTATGCATTTCTCTTACCACTTTTAAAAACTGCTTTGAAAGCATA
Source organism: Apostichopus japonicus (assembly GCF_037975245.1). Taxonomy (NCBI): domain Eukaryota; kingdom Metazoa; phylum Echinodermata; class Holothuroidea; order Aspidochirotida; family Stichopodidae; genus Apostichopus; species Apostichopus japonicus. The sequence goes on from NC_092561.1 coordinate 16,094,288, forward strand.
TTATGTTAGACTCGCTTTTACTGTGTGATTGACTGTGTTTTAACTGTTATTGTGCATAGATACTACGTTTGGAACTAGTTACTTAATTCTGAACATTTTATTTTTTTTAATATTTATCTTTCATTTATTTAGTACGTTTAGACTCTATTTTGTATCGTTCAGTATTGGGTATTTGATCTGTTTTAGGATTTTGTAATAATTCTCTTACTGTAATGTTTTTTTTTTTTTTTTAATTTAAAAATTTTCATTTATTTACTACGTTTAGGGCTCTATTTTGTATCGTTTAGTATTTAGGCTTTTACAATAATTCTCTTACTGTACTATAGTTCCTCATACTTATATATATTTAAACCTGGACTATGATTGAATCTATTTACATGCTTCTTAAATTGTTTTGGACTATATGCGTTTTAGTATCGTTTAGTACGGGTGTGTTTTTTTTTTTTTTTTATATTGTTGCCTTTGGCTTTTACTTCTTTTTTTTTTCTTTTTTTGGCGCAGCTTTGCTGATTATGCGCTATATAAATATCACTTATTAATATTATTATTATCGATAAACGGGCCCCAGAACGTGATCAACTACACGGTCAATGGCTTGAGAGTAACAGGTATATATGATACAATGTTAGATTACTTAAAATAAGAGACAACGAAACTGCATGTTTGAGGAGGGGGAGATAAGTCTGCCGTTTCTGGAATATAGGATGGCCCTTAAAAGAGCCGTTGGATGTCGAGCCTTCTACACGAGAAGAACAATCTACTTGGAGGTGGTGTACTTGGTGACAGCCTTGGTACCCTCTGAGACGGCATGCTTGGCGAGCTCACCAGGCAGCAACAGTCTGACGGCGGTCTGGACCTCCCGACTGGTGATGGTGGACTTCCTGTTGTAGTGGGCCAAACGGGAAGCTTCGGCGGCGATACGCTCGAAGATGTCGTTCACGAAGCTGTTCATGATAGACATAGCACGGCTAGAGATACCGGTGTCTGGGTGGACCTGCTTCATGACTTTGTAGATGTAGATACTGTAAGTCTCACGCCTGGTCCTTCGCCTCTTCTTGTCTCCTGGGTTGCGAGGTGCCTTGGACTTGGCGGCCTTCTTTGCTCCCTTTCCTGCAGCTTTTGGTGCCATTTTGGACGTGAAGTTTTCGTTGCGATACGGTAAGTAAAGCGATGAGTGAATGAGTGTCCTCCACGCTGCGAAATGTATTTATGACAGATTTGATATCACTTCAGCGAAGCAGAAAAACTTCCCATATTGACAAAGCACGTGCTATGCATTGCACAGCACACACGAGCTGGCCAATCACAATGCGGAAGCTTTTCTTAATTCTTTCACGCATTGTACGATCAGGGCAAAGGGTGGCAAAGAATCCCCTCATAAGGGCACTGTGCTGTAGCTTTAGAGTCCGGACTACTTGAATGAGAGCTTTCCGGCAGGCAAATCATTTCTTTGATTCGTTTCAAGTCGAAAACATACCCAAATTTACTTCATCATGACTGGCAGGGGCAAAGGTGGTAAGGCCAGGGCAAAGGCCAAGAGTCGATCTGCAAGAGCAGGGCTTCAATTCCCAGTAGGTCGTGTACACAGGTTCCTGCGAAGAGGAAATTACGCCCAGAGGATCGGCGCTGGCGCACCCGTCTACCTGGCTGCCGTACTAGAATACCTCGCCGCCGAGATCTTGGAATTGGCCGGTAACGCTGCACGTGACAACAAGAAGACCAGGATCATCCCCCGTCATCTCCAACTCGCCATCCGAAACGACGAGGAGTTGAACAAACTCTTGAGCGGAGTCACCATCGCCCAGGGAGGTGTTCTTCCAAACATCCAGGCTGTCCTTCTACCCAAGAAGACATCCGGAGGCAAGAAGGCTTAAAGGGGAGGTTGCATTGCAATCGCCCATCGATTACCAACGGCTCTTTTAAGGGCCATCAAATCACCCAGAAAGACATACTCATTCCTCTCCTCAAACATGCTTGCGTCAGTGTCTTATTTCTCCTTTTAAGTTAGATGTATCAGCTAGCTGCAACCCTAATAATCGTGGGGCTTCGGACCCTCAGCCAAAAACCAAAGGTCAGAAACCCCAAGATTTGAGTGAAAACTCCTGCTGGACAGAAATCTAACATCCCATAAAATAAAAAAAATTAAAAAACTATATATAATGTATGTAGGGAACTTTTCACATGATTTTGGCCGCAGGTTTTATGAATTAAGTATTTAGCAAGAGATCTTGGATTAGGGGATAAAGGGAACTTATTATTATTATTATTATTTATTAATAATTTTTGTAACTTTTGGGGTTTGAAATAAAAATAGATATTGAGTTTTGCTGCTTCAATGAGCTTACTGGTAGCAATGCATCTGGGGTGTTAAGTCAGATCCTAAGGGCTTTATTATTAATAGTCTTAGAAATTTGAAACTTGTAACAACTAACGAGGCATATACTACCGCAAGTATTAATCGTTTCGCACCTTTCAATGTTATTAAGTCTGGAAATTTTAGTCGGTGTGTTACGTAATCAATTCGCAAAGCCAAGCCGAGGGAACGAGCATCAGCTCAAATTTTCCCCCGATCTACTGCGAGAGCCTATTGAAATGCCCGAGGCAGGTAAACTGTTATGGCAGTGGTATTAAATTTAAGATCTTCCGTGCTTTGAACGATAGAGATATTACTACGTTTTTAAGATTTACTTCTCTTGTATTGGAGATCGTTAACATACACGCTGATGTGTGTCAACCCATGTTAACACGCTTATAATACCAAGGCGATTAGGATAGAGTGTGTGTGTGTGTGGATTAGGGGTTATGATTATGAGTTAGGGATAAGCTCACTTTGATTATTGATTAGTGAATTGCATCATGCACGAAGGGAATCACCAACCACCCAGCATAGAAGTAATAATTACAATAATAATGATAATCATTAAAAAAAAAAAAAAAAAAAAAAAAATAATAATGAGACGACAAGTTGCATGTTCGGAGGGAGAGAAAAATCTGCTTTAACTGGTAGATATGATGGCCCTTAAAAGAGCCGTTGGTTTTCGAGAATCCGTCGGAGACAGATACGATCTAAGCACGTTCGCCTCGGATTCGGCGAGCCAGCTGGATGTCCTTGGGCATGATGGTGACACGCTTGGCGTGGATGGCGCAAAGGTTGGTGTCTTCGAAGAGGCCGACGAGGTAGGCTTCGCTGGCTTCCTGGAGAGCCATGACTGCGGAGCTCTGGAATCGAAGCTCGGTCTTGAAGTCCTGGGCGATCTCACGTACGAGACGCTGGAAGGGCAGTTTGCGGATGAGCAGCTCGGTACTCTTCTGGTAACGCCTGATCTCACGAAGGGCGACAGTTCCTGGCCTGTAACGATGTGGCTTCTTGACACCACCGGTGGCAGGGGCACTCTTACGGGCGGCCTTGGTTGCCAACTGTTTTCGTGGAGCCTTTCCTCCAGTGGATTTACGTGCGGTTTGCTTGGTACGAGCCATATTTTCTCAGTCTGTGTTCTATCAGTACAAAGATGTAATGAAGCACGGACTACAAGAAACCGCACGTTATAAGCAGCTCCCCTCAAACAACCCGCTAATCGCGTCACTCGACCTGTGCTCGATTCTGATTGGCCGAGTGCGACAGCCGCGAGTCGTTCTGATTAGCTAAGCGGCAATGGCAAATTTCAGGAGCCTAATTTAAGCGAACGGTAGTCGAAACTGCTCATGCCGGGCAGGAAAATGGTAGTCACTTTCATAAAGTATCTATTTCTTAGACTTTCTGCCATTTAAAATGACGAAAAATTGTTGAAAACTCTTATCGAAAACCCTCCAGCTTCGCATTTGACAGTCAGTCAGCAATCCCCAATTGTGACGTCATGAACATTACCTTCGTCGATTGGTCAGATTAGGCTAACACAGAGTTAGCGTCAAGTGTAATTTTACGTGTGATATTTTAACGGAATGACAGGGTGAAGCCAATATTCGACCATTCGGGACAAATTTGGCCTTATCGAATTCACCCCTCACCGATATTTCATAACATAGAACATCACACGACGAACAAGAAACGGCATCAAACTCCGCCGAGCTTCCATTCCCACGGGTTCTGATGCAGACATCGGGGTAGTTCGCTTACGTCCGTTCAAAACATCGCCTGCTTGACGGGTATCGCTAATATAATGCCACACATTGAGGGACTTTCTACATTTTACTGTGAGTACTCTTACATAGAACAACAACAATCAACATGTCTGGACGTGGTAAAGGAGGAAAGGGACTTGGAAAGGGAGGCGCCAAGCGTCACCGAAAAGTGTTGCGTGATAACATCCAGGGTATCACCAAACCCGCCATCCGTCGTCTCGCTCGTCGTGGTGGAGTAAAACGTATCTCCGGACTCATCTACGAAGAGACCCGTGGTGTCCTGAAGGTCTTCTTAGAAAACGTCATCCGTGATGCCGTCACATACTGTGAGCACGCCAAGAGAAAGACTGTCACCGCCATGGACGTCGTCTATGCCTTGAAACGTCAAGGGCGTACCCTGTACGGATTCGGAGGCTAGATGCATCTTTCCTGTCACGAAGACGAATCGAAATCCAACGGCTCTTTTAAGGGCCATCAAATATCCCCAGAGAGAGTTACTCATTCCTCTCCCTCGAAACATGCAATTCGTCGTCTTAATTCTTTTCTTTGTGTGAGTGAATGTATGTGTGTGTGTATGTATACGCCAGCATCGGGCAAAATAAGTTATATGCATAGGCAATTTTGCTAGAAATTTCAAAACACCGTAATTGAAATCCACCCCCTCCCTCAAGTGAAGTCCCCCCCCCCCTTTAGTAATCCCTACCTAATTGGCTCTTCAGTTCCGACCTCCTGTTTGTTTATATAGACAACTTTCCCTAGGAAAAAAAAAGAAGTGTCTATTCTACAAAACTTCAATATTATCCCCCGTAGGACCTCTTGCGAAGGTCGAGCAGGGGTAAACTCCTTTTATTTATACTCAAGTGAAGTCGGTTATTATACGTAATAAAATTCTGCAACAACCCCCAGTTCACCAATACAGCAAACCAGTGAAGTTCTAAGACATACGACCCAAGAAGCAAGACAATACGAACTTCCCCCACCCCTCCACCCCCCTCCCGAATCGCTACTTGTCCATTGAACACAATGCATGCACGACTGTACCGTTACACGATTAGTCCCAAATGCGAGACAACATATCATTTGAAAATGCGCCCTTTTTTTACCACTGCCAGAACAGTTTCCCTTGCCTCGGGCATTTTATTTGGCTCACGCGGTAGATCACTGGTAATGTGAGCCGAGGAAGTTACTTTTCCAAGCTCGCTAGGCTTGGCGAGTCGATTACGTAACACGCATGCTATTGTTCCAGACTAATTAGCTAGAAAGGTGCAGAAGTTGACAGTGGCGAAAAATGAACGTCAGTCTTACTAAAGAGCGGATTTTCATATGTGGCTATGTCGCGATCATCGCAAGTGAAACTATTGAGTGTTTGTGTGTGGTGGGGGAGGACTTAGAGGTTATTTATCGTTATTGTTGGATTTATTATGGATTATTATGGATTCTAATACCTGTCTTGTCTCCTTACACCGTACAAACCTAGCAGAACCCTACGGTCATCATCGCAGGAATTGCTCAAGGAGAAGAGAACAAGATGCAAGACCGGCGACAGAGCCTTCTCAGTCAGCGCTCCCAGAATGCCTATACCGAACTCTGTGAGTGTATGCATTTCTCTTACCACTTTTAAAAACTGCTTTGAAAGCATATTATGTTAGACTCGCTTTTACTGTGTGATTGACTGTGTTTTAACTGTTATTGTGCATAGATACTACGTTTGGAACTAGTTACTTAATTCTGAACATTTTATTTTTTTTAATATTTATCTTTCATTTATTTAGTACGTTTAGACTCTATTTTGTATCGTTCAGTATTGGGTATTTGATCTGTTTTAGGATTTTGTAATAATTCTCTTACTGTAATGTTTTTTTTTTTTTTTTAATTTAAAAATTTTCATTTATTTACTACGTTTAGGGCTCTATTTTGTATCGTTTAGTATTTAGGCTTTTACAATAATTCTCTTACTGTACTATAGTTCCTCATACTTATATATATTTAAACCTGGACTATGATTGAATCTATTTACATGCTTCTTAAATTGTTTTGGACTATATGCGTTTTAGTATCGTTTAGTACGGGTGTGTTTTTTTTTTTTTTTTTATATTGTTGCCTTTGGCTTTTACTTCTTTTTTTTTTCTTTTTTTGGCGCAGCTTTGCTGATTATGCGCTATATAAATATCACTTATTAATATTATTATTATCGATAAACGGGCCCCAGAACGTGATCAACTACACGGTCAATGGCTTGAGAGTAACAGGTATATATGATACAATGTTAGATTACTTAAAATAAGAGACAACGAAACTGCATGTTTGAGGAGGGGGAGATAAGTCTGCCGTTTCTGGAATATAGGATGGCCCTTAAAAGAGCCGTTGGATGTCGAGCCTTCTACACGAGAAGAACAATCTACTTGGAGGTGGTGTACTTGGTGACAGCCTTGGTACCCTCTGAGACGGCATGCTTGGCGAGCTCACCAGGCAGCAACAGTCTGACGGCGGTCTGGACCTCCCGACTGGTGATGGTGGACTTCCTGTTGTAGTGGGCCAAACGGGAAGCTTCGGCGGCGATACGCTCGAAGATGTCGTTCACGAAGCTGTTCATGATAGACATAGCACGGCTAGAGATACCGGTGTCTGGGTGGACCTGCTTCATGACTTTGTAGATGTAGATACTGTAAGTCTCACGCCTGGTCCTTCGCCTCTTCTTGTCTCCTGGGTTGCGAGGTGCCTTGGACTTGGCGGCCTTCTTTGCTCCCTTTCCTGCAGCTTTTGGTGCCATTTTGGACGTGAAGTTTTCGTTGCGATACGGTAAGTAAAGCGATGAGTGAATGAGTGTCCTCCACGCTGCGAAATGTATTTATGACAGATTTGATATCACTTCAGCGAAGCAGAAAAACTTCCCATATTGACAAAGCACGTGCTATGCATTGCACAGCACACACGAGCTGGCCAATCACAATGCGGAAGCTTTTCTTAATTCTTTCACGCATTGTACGATCAGGGCAAAGGGTGGCAAAGAATCCCCTCATAAGGGCACTGTGCTGTAGCTTTAGAGTCCGGACTACTTGAATGAGAGCTTTCCGGCAGGCAAATCATTTCTTTGATTCGTTTCAAGTCGAAAACATACCCAAATTTACTTCATCATGACTGGCAGGGGCAAAGGTGGTAAGGCCAGGGCAAAGGCCAAGAGTCGATCTGCAAGAGCAGGGCTTCAATTCCCAGTAGGTCGTGTACACAGGTTCCTGCGAAGAGGAAATTACGCCCAGAGGATCGGCGCTGGCGCACCCGTCTACCTGGCTGCCGTACTAGAATACCTCGCCGCCGAGATCTTGGAATTGGCCGGTAACGCTGCACGTGACAACAAGAAGACCAGGATCATCCCCCGTCATCTCCAACTCGCCATCCGAAACGACGAGGAGTTGAACAAACTCTTGAGCGGAGTCACCATCGCCCAGGGAGGTGTTCTTCCAAACATCCAGGCTGTCCTTCTACCCAAGAAGACATCCGGAGGCAAGAAGGCTTAAAGGGGAGGTTGCATTGCAATCGCCCATCGATTACCAACGGCTCTTTTAAGGGCCATCAAATCACCCAGAAAGACATACTCATTCCTCTCCTCAAACATGCTTGCGTCAGTGTCTTATTTCTCCTTTTAAGTTAGATGTATCAGCTAGCTGCAACCCTAATAATCGTGGGGCTTCGGACCCTCAGCCAAAAACCAAAGGTCAGAAACCCCAAGATTTGAGTGAAAACTCCTGCTGGACAGAAATCTAACATCCCATAAAATAAAAAAAATTAAAAAACTATATATAATGTATGTAGGGAACTTTTCACATGATTTTGGCCGCAGGTTTTATGAATTAAGTATTTAGCAAGAGATCTTGGATTAGGGGATAAAGGGAACTTATTATTATTATTATTATTTATTAATAATTTTTGTAACTTTTGGGGTTTGAAATAAAAATAGATATTGAGTTTTGCTGCTTCAATGAGCTTACTGGTAGCAATGCATCTGGGGTGTTAAGTCAGATCCTAAGGGCTTTATTATTAATAGTCTTAGAAATTTGAAACTTGTAACAACTAACGAGGCATATACTACCGCAAGTATTAATCGTTTCGCACCTTTCAATGTTATTAAGTCTGGAAATTTTAGTCGGTGTGTTACGTAATCAATTCGCAAAGCCAAGCCGAGGGAACGAGCATCAGCTCAAATTTTCCCCCGATCTACTGCGAGAGCCTATTGAAATGCCCGAGGCAGGTAAACTGTTATGGCAGTGGTATTAAATTTAAGATCTTCCGTGCTTTGAACGATAGAGATATTACTACGTTTTTAAGATTTACTTCTCTTGTATTGGAGATCGTTAACATACACGCTGATGTGTGTCAACCCATGTTAACACGCTTATAATACCAAGGCGATTAGGATAGAGTGTGTGTGTGTGTGGATTAGGGGTTATGATTATGAGTTAGGGATAAGCTCACTTTGATTATTGATTAGTGAATTGCATCATGCACGAAGGGAATCACCAACCACCCAGCATAGAAGTAATAATTACAATAATAATGATAATCATTAAAAAAAAAAAAAAAAAAAAAAAATAATAATGAGACGACAAGTTGCATGTTCGGAGGGAGAGAAAAATCTGCTTTAACTGGTAGATATGATGGCCCTTAAAAGAGCCGTTGGTTTTCGAGAATCCGTCGGAGACAGATACGATCTAAGCACGTTCGCCTCGGATTCGGCGAGCCAGCTGGATGTCCTTGGGCATGATGGTGACACGCTTGGCGTGGATGGCGCAAAGGTTGGTGTCTTCGAAGAGGCCGACGAGGTAGGCTTCGCTGGCTTCCTGGAGAGCCATGACTGCGGAGCTCTGGAATCGAAGCTCGGTCTTGAAGTCCTGGGCGATCTCACGTACGAGACGCTGGAAGGGCAGTTTGCGGATGAGCAGCTCGGTACTCTTCTGGTAACGCCTGATCTCACGAAGGGCGACAGTTCCTGGCCTGTAACGATGTGGCTTCTTGACACCACCGGTGGCAGGGGCACTCTTACGGGCGGCCTTGGTTGCCAACTGTTTTCGTGGAGCCTTTCCTCCAGTGGATTTACGTGCGGTTTGCTTGGTACGAGCCATATTTTCTCAGTCTGTGTTCTATCAGTACAAAGATGTAATGAAGCACGGACTACAAGAAACCGCACGTTATAAGCAGCTCCCCTCAAACAACCCGCTAATCGCGTCACTCGACCTGTGCTCGATTCTGATTGGCCGAGTGCGACAGCCGCGAGTCGTTCTGATTAGCTAAGCGGCAATGGCAAATTTCAGGAGCCTAATTTAAGCGAACGGTAGTCGAAACTGCTCATGCCGGGCAGGAAAATGGTAGTCACTTTCATAAAGTATCTATTTCTTAGACTTTCTGCCATTTAAAATGACGAAAAATTGTTGAAAACTCTTATCGAAAACCCTCCAGCTTCGCATTTGACAGTCAGTCAGCAATCCCCAATTGTGACGTCATGAACATTACCTTCGTCGATTGGTCAGATTAGGCTAACACAGAGTTAGCGTCAAGTGTAATTTTACGTGTGATATTTTAACGGAATGACAGGGTGAAGCCAATATTCGACCATTCGGGACAAATTTGGCCTTATCGAATTCACCCCTCACCGATATTTCATAACATAGAACATCACACGACGAACAAGAAACGGCATCAAACTCCGCCGAGCTTCCATTCCCACGGGTTCTGATGCAGACATCGGGGTAGTTCGCTTACGTCCGTTCAAAACATCGCCTGCTTGACGGGTATCGCTAATATAATGCCACACATTGAGGGACTTTCTACATTTTACTGTGAGTACTCTTACATAGAACAACAACAATCAACATGTCTGGACGTGGTAAAGGAGGAAAGGGACTTGGAAAGGGAGGCGCCAAGCGTCACCGAAAAGTGTTGCGTGATAACATCCAGGGTATCACCAAACCCGCCATCCGTCGTCTCGCTCGTCGTGGTGGAGTAAAACGTATCTCCGGACTCATCTACGAAGAGACCCGTGGTGTCCTGAAGGTCTTCTTAGAAAACGTCATCCGTGATGCCGTCACATACTGTGAGCACGCCAAGAGAAAGACTGTCACCGCCATGGACGTCGTCTATGCCTTGAAACGTCAAGGGCGTACCCTGTACGGATTCGGAGGCTAGATGCATCTTTCCTGTCACGAAGACGAATCGAAATCCAACGGCTCTTTTAAGGGCCATCAAATATCCCCAGAGAGAGTTACTCATTCCTCTCCCTCGAAACATGCAATTCGTCGTCTTAATTCTTTTCTTTGTGTGAGTGAATGTATGTGTGTGTGTATGTATACGCCAGCATCGGGCAAAATAAGTTATATGCATAGGCAATTTTGCTAGAAATTTCAAAACACCGTAATTGAAATCCACCCCCTCCCTCAAGTGAAGTCCCCCCCCCCCTTTAGTAATCCCTACCTAATTGGCTCTTCAGTTCCGACCTCCTGTTTGTTTATATAGACAACTTTCCCTAGGAAAAAAAAAGAAGTGTCTATTCTACAAAACTTCAATATTATCCCCCGTAGGACCTCTTGCGAAGGTCGAGCAGGGGTAAACTCCTTTTATTTATACTCAAGTGAAGTCGGTTATTTACGTAATAAAATTCTGCAACAACCCCCAGTTCACCAATACAGCAAACCAGTGAAGTTCTAAGACATACGACCCAAGAAGCAAGACAATACGAACTTCCCCCACCCCTCCACCCCCCTCCCGAATCGCTACTTGTCCATTGAACACAATGCATGCACGACTGTACCGTTACACGATTAGTCCCAAATGCGAGACAACATATCATTTGAAAATGCGCCCTTTTTTTACCACTGCCAGAACAGTTTCCCTTGCCTCGGGCATTTTATTTGGCTCACGCGGTAGATCACTGGTAATGTGAGCCGAGGAAGTTACTTTTCCAAGCTCGCTAGGCTTGGCGAGTCGATTACGTAACACGCATGCTATTGTTCCAGACTAATTAGCTAGAAAGGTGCAGAAGTTGACAGTGGCGAAAAATGAACGTCAGTCTTACTAAAGAGCGGATTTT
>NC_092561.1:16105584-16140188 GCF_037975245.1 Apostichopus japonicus
GGAACGAGCATCAGCTCAAATTTTCCCCCGATCTACTGCGAGAGCCTATTGAAATGCCCGAGGCAGGTAAACTGTTATGGCAGTGGTATTAAATTTAAGATCTTCCGTGCTTTGAACGATAGAGATATTACTACGTTTTTAAGATTTACTTCTCTTGTATTGGAGATCGTTAACATACACGCTGATGTGTGTCAACCCATGTTAACACGCTTATAATACCAAGGCGATTAGGATAGAGTGTGTGTGTGTGTGGATTAGGGGTTATGATTATGAGTTAGGGATAAGCTCACTTTGATTATTGATTAGTGAATTGCATCATGCACGAAGGGAATCACCAACCACCCAGCATAGAAGTAATAATTACAATAATAATGATAATCATTAAAAAAAAAAAAAAAAAAAAAAAAAATAATAATGAGACGACAAGTTGCATGTTCGGAGGGAGAGAAAAATCTGCTTTAACTGGTAGATATGATGGCCCTTAAAAGAGCCGTTGGTTTTCGAGAATCCGTCGGAGACAGATACGATCTAAGCACGTTCGCCTCGGATTCGGCGAGCCAGCTGGATGTCCTTGGGCATGATGGTGACACGCTTGGCGTGGATGGCGCAAAGGTTGGTGTCTTCGAAGAGGCCGACGAGGTAGGCTTCGCTGGCTTCCTGGAGAGCCATGACTGCGGAGCTCTGGAATCGAAGCTCGGTCTTGAAGTCCTGGGCGATCTCACGTACGAGACGCTGGAAGGGCAGTTTGCGGATGAGCAGCTCGGTACTCTTCTGGTAACGCCTGATCTCACGAAGGGCGACAGTTCCTGGCCTGTAACGATGTGGCTTCTTGACACCACCGGTGGCAGGGGCACTCTTACGGGCGGCCTTGGTTGCCAACTGTTTTCGTGGAGCCTTTCCTCCAGTGGATTTACGTGCGGTTTGCTTGGTACGAGCCATATTTTCTCAGTCTGTGTTCTATCAGTACAAAGATGTAATGAAGCACGGACTACAAGAAACCGCACGTTATAAGCAGCTCCCCTCAAACAACCCGCTAATCGCGTCACTCGACCTGTGCTCGATTCTGATTGGCCGAGTGCGACAGCCGCGAGTCGTTCTGATTAGCTAAGCGGCAATGGCAAATTTCAGGAGCCTAATTTAAGCGAACGGTAGTCGAAACTGCTCATGCCGGGCAGGAAAATGGTAGTCACTTTCATAAAGTATCTATTTCTTAGACTTTCTGCCATTTAAAATGACGAAAAATTGTTGAAAACTCTTATCGAAAACCCTCCAGCTTCGCATTTGACAGTCAGTCAGCAATCCCCAATTGTGACGTCATGAACATTACCTTCGTCGATTGGTCAGATTAGGCTAACACAGAGTTAGCGTCAAGTGTAATTTTACGTGTGATATTTTAACGGAATGACAGGGTGAAGCCAATATTCGACCATTCGGGACAAATTTGGCCTTATCGAATTCACCCCTCACCGATATTTCATAACATAGAACATCACACGACGAACAAGAAACGGCATCAAACTCCGCCGAGCTTCCATTCCCACGGGTTCTGATGCAGACATCGGGGTAGTTCGCTTACGTCCGTTCAAAACATCGCCTGCTTGACGGGTATCGCTAATATAATGCCACACATTGAGGGACTTTCTACATTTTACTGTGAGTACTCTTACATAGAACAACAACAATCAACATGTCTGGACGTGGTAAAGGAGGAAAGGGACTTGGAAAGGGAGGCGCCAAGCGTCACCGAAAAGTGTTGCGTGATAACATCCAGGGTATCACCAAACCCGCCATCCGTCGTCTCGCTCGTCGTGGTGGAGTAAAACGTATCTCCGGACTCATCTACGAAGAGACCCGTGGTGTCCTGAAGGTCTTCTTAGAAAACGTCATCCGTGATGCCGTCACATACTGTGAGCACGCCCAAGAGAAAGACTGTCACCGCCATGGACGTCGTCTATGCCTTGAAACGTCAAGGGCGTACCCTGTACGGATTCGGAGGCTAGATGCATCTTTCCTGTCACGAAGACGAATCGAAATCCAACGGCTCTTTTAAGGGCCATCAAATATCCCCAGAGAGAGTTACTCATTCCTCTCCCTCGAAACATGCAATTCGTCGTCTTAATTCTTTTCTTTGTGTGAGTGAATGTATGTGTGTGTGTATGTATACGCCAGCATCGGGCAAAATAAGTTATATGCATAGGCAATTTTGCTAGAAATTTCAAAACACCGTAATTGAAATCCACCCCCTCCCTCAAGTGAAGTCCCCCCCCCCCTTTAGTAATCCCTACCTAATTGGCTCTTCAGTTCCGACCTCCTGTTTGTTTATATAGACAACTTTCCCTAGGAAAAAAAAAGAAGTGTCTATTCTACAAAACTTCAATATTATCCCCCGTAGGACCTCTTGCGAAGGTCGAGCAGGGGTAAACTCCTTTTATTTATACTCAAGTGAAGTCGGTTATTATACGTAATAAAATTCTGCAACAACCCCCAGTTCACCAATACAGCAAACCAGTGAAGTTCTAAGACATACGACCCAAGAAGCAAGACAATACGAACTTCCCCCACCCCTCCACCCCCCTCCCGAATCGCTACTTGTCCATTGAACACAATGCATGCACGACTGTACCGTTACACGATTAGTCCCAAATGCGAGACAACATATCATTTGAAAATGCGCCCTTTTTTTACCACTGCCAGAACAGTTTCCCTTGCCTCGGGCATTTTATTTGGCTCACGCGGTAGATCACTGGTAATGTGAGCCGAGGAAGTTACTTTTCCAAGCTCGCTAGGCTTGGCGAGTCGATTACGTAACACGCATGCTATTGTTCCAGACTAATTAGCTAGAAAGGTGCAGAAGTTGACAGTGGCGAAAAATGAACGTCAGTCTTACTAAAGAGCGGATTTTCATATGTGGCTATGTCGCGATCATCGCAAGTGAAACTATTGAGTGTTTGTGTGTGGTGGGGGAGGACTTAGAGGTTATTTATCGTTATTGTTGGATTTATTATGGATTATTATGGATTCTAATACCTGTCTTGTCTCCTTACACCGTACAAACCTAGCAGAACCCTACGGTCATCATCGCAGGAATTGCTCAAGGAGAAGAGAACAAGATGCAAGACCGGCGACAGAGCCTTCTCAGTCAGCGCTCCCAGAATGCCTATACCGAACTCTGTGAGTGTATGCATTTCTCTTACCACTTTTAAAAACTGCTTTGAAAGCATATTATGTTAGACTCGCTTTTACTGTGTGATTGACTGTGTTTTAACTGTTATTGTGCATAGATACTACGTTTGGAACTAGTTACTTAATTCTGAACATTTTATTTTTTTTAATATTTATCTTTCATTTATTTAGTACGTTTAGACTCTATTTTGTATCGTTCAGTATTGGGTATTTGATCTGTTTTAGGATTTTGTAATAATTCTCTTACTGTAATGTTTTTTTTTTTTTTTTAATTTAAAAATTTTCATTTATTTACTACGTTTAGGGCTCTATTTTGTATCGTTTAGTATTTAGGCTTTTACAATAATTCTCTTACTGTACTATAGTTCCTCATACTTATATATATTTAAACCTGGACTATGATTGAATCTATTTACATGCTTCTTAAATTGTTTTGGACTATATGCGTTTTAGTATCGTTTAGTACGGGTGTGTTTTTTTTTTTTTTTTATATTGTTGCCTTTGGCTTTTACTTCTTTTTTTTTCTTTTTTTGGCGCAGCTTTGCTGATTATGCGCTATATAAATATCACTTATTAATATTATTATTATCGATAAACGGGCCCCAGAACGTGATCAACTACACGGTCAATGGCTTGAGAGTAACAGGTATATATGATACAATGTTAGATTACTTAAAATAAGAGACAACGAAACTGCATGTTTGAGGAGGGGGAGATAAGTCTGCCGTTTCTGGAATATAGGATGGCCCTTAAAAGAGCCGTTGGATGTCGAGCCTTCTACACGAGAAGAACAATCTACTTGGAGGTGGTGTACTTGGTGACAGCCTTGGTACCCTCTGAGACGGCATGCTTGGCGAGCTCACCAGGCAGCAACAGTCTGACGGCGGTCTGGACCTCCCGACTGGTGATGGTGGACTTCCTGTTGTAGTGGGCCAAACGGGAAGCTTCGGCGGCGATACGCTCGAAGATGTCGTTCACGAAGCTGTTCATGATAGACATAGCACGGCTAGAGATACCGGTGTCTGGGTGGACCTGCTTCATGACTTTGTAGATGTAGATACTGTAAGTCTCACGCCTGGTCCTTCGCCTCTTCTTGTCTCCTGGGTTGCGAGGTGCCTTGGACTTGGCGGCCTTCTTTGCTCCCTTTCCTGCAGCTTTTGGTGCCATTTTGGACGTGAAGTTTTCGTTGCGATACGGTAAGTAAAGCGATGAGTGAATGAGTGTCCTCCACGCTGCGAAATGTATTTATGACAGATTTGATATCACTTCAGCGAAGCAGAAAAACTTCCCATATTGACAAAGCACGTGCTATGCATTGCACAGCACACACGAGCTGGCCAATCACAATGCGGAAGCTTTTCTTAATTCTTTCACGCATTGTACGATCAGGGCAAAGGGTGGCAAAGAATCCCCTCATAAGGGCACTGTGCTGTAGCTTTAGAGTCCGGACTACTTGAATGAGAGCTTTCCGGCAGGCAAATCATTTCTTTGATTCGTTTCAAGTCGAAAACATACCCAAATTTACTTCATCATGACTGGCAGGGGCAAAGGTGGTAAGGCCAGGGCAAAGGCCAAGAGTCGATCTGCAAGAGCAGGGCTTCAATTCCCAGTAGGTCGTGTACACAGGTTCCTGCGAAGAGGAAATTACGCCCAGAGGATCGGCGCTGGCGCACCCGTCTACCTGGCTGCCGTACTAGAATACCTCGCCGCCGAGATCTTGGAATTGGCCGGTAACGCTGCACGTGACAACAAGAAGACCAGGATCATCCCCCGTCATCTCCAACTCGCCATCCGAAACGACGAGGAGTTGAACAAACTCTTGAGCGGAGTCACCATCGCCCAGGGAGGTGTTCTTCCAAACATCCAGGCTGTCCTTCTACCCAAGAAGACATCCGGAGGCAAGAAGGCTTAAAGGGGAGGTTGCATTGCAATCGCCCATCGATTACCAACGGCTCTTTTAAGGGCCATCAAATCACCCAGAAAGACATACTCATTCCTCTCCTCAAACATGCTTGCGTCAGTGTCTTATTTCTCCTTTTAAGTTAGATGTATCAGCTAGCTGCAACCCTAATAATCGTGGGGCTTCGGACCCTCAGCCAAAAACCAAAGGTCAGAAACCCCAAGATTTGAGTGAAAACTCCTGCTGGACAGAAATCTAACATCCCATAAAATAAAAAAAATTAAAAACTATATATAATGTATGTAGGGAACTTTTCACATGATTTTGGCCGCAGGTTTTATGAATTAAGTATTTAGCAAGAGATCTTGGATTAGGGGATAAAGGGAACTTATTATTATTATTATTATTTATTAATAATTTTTGTAACTTTTGGGGTTTGAAATAAAAATAGATATTGAGTTTTGCTGCTTCAATGAGCTTACTGGTAGCAATGCATCTGGGGTGTTAAGTCAGATCCTAAGGGCTTTATTATTAATAGTCTTAGAAATTTGAAACTTGTAACAACTAACGAGGCATATACTACCGCAAGTATTAATCGTTTCGCACCTTTCAATGTTATTAAGTCTGGAAATTTTAGTCGGTGTGTTACGTAATCAATTCGCAAAGCCAAGCCGAGGGAACGAGCATCAGCTCAAATTTTCCCCCGATCTACTGCGAGAGCCTATTGAAATGCCCGAGGCAGGTAAACTGTTATGGCAGTGGTATTAAATTTAAGATCTTCCGTGCTTTGAACGATAGAGATATTACTACGTTTTTAAGATTTACTTCTCTTGTATTGGAGATCGTTAACATACACGCTGATGTGTGTCAACCCATGTTAACACGCTTATAATACCAAGGCGATTAGGATAGAGTGTGTGTGTGTGTGGATTAGGGGTTATGATTATGAGTTAGGGATAAGCTCACTTTGATTATTGATTAGTGAATTGCATCATGCACGAAGGGAATCACCAACCACCCAGCATAGAAGTAATAATTACAATAATAATGATAATCATTAAAAAAAAAAAAAAAAAAAAAAAAATAATAATGAGACGACAAGTTGCATGTTCGGAGGGAGAGAAAAATCTGCTTTAACTGGTAGATATGATGGCCCTTAAAAGAGCCGTTGGTTTTCGAGAATCCGTCGGAGACAGATACGATCTAAGCACGTTCGCCTCGGATTCGGCGAGCCAGCTGGATGTCCTTGGGCATGATGGTGACACGCTTGGCGTGGATGGCGCAAAGGTTGGTGTCTTCGAAGAGGCCGACGAGGTAGGCTTCGCTGGCTTCCTGGAGAGCCATGACTGCGGAGCTCTGGAATCGAAGCTCGGTCTTGAAGTCCTGGGCGATCTCACGTACGAGACGCTGGAAGGGCAGTTTGCGGATGAGCAGCTCGGTACTCTTCTGGTAACGCCTGATCTCACGAAGGGCGACAGTTCCTGGCCTGTAACGATGTGGCTTCTTGACACCACCGGTGGCAGGGGCACTCTTACGGGCGGCCTTGGTTGCCAACTGTTTTCGTGGAGCCTTTCCTCCAGTGGATTTACGTGCGGTTTGCTTGGTACGAGCCATATTTTCTCAGTCTGTGTTCTATCAGTACAAAGATGTAATGAAGCACGGACTACAAGAAACCGCACGTTATAAGCAGCTCCCCTCAAACAACCCGCTAATCGCGTCACTCGACCTGTGCTCGATTCTGATTGGCCGAGTGCGACAGCCGCGAGTCGTTCTGATTAGCTAAGCGGCAATGGCAAATTTCAGGAGCCTAATTTAAGCGAACGGTAGTCGAAACTGCTCATGCCGGGCAGGAAAATGGTAGTCACTTTCATAAAGTATCTATTTCTTAGACTTTCTGCCATTTAAAATGACGAAAAATTGTTGAAAACTCTTATCGAAAACCCTCCAGCTTCGCATTTGACAGTCAGTCAGCAATCCCCAATTGTGACGTCATGAACATTACCTTCGTCGATTGGTCAGATTAGGCTAACACAGAGTTAGCGTCAAGTGTAATTTTACGTGTGATATTTTAACGGAATGACAGGGTGAAGCCAATATTCGACCATTCGGGACAAATTTGGCCTTATCGAATTCACCCCTCACCGATATTTCATAACATAGAACATCACACGACGAACAAGAAACGGCATCAAACTCCGCCGAGCTTCCATTCCCACGGGTTCTGATGCAGACATCGGGGTAGTTCGCTTACGTCCGTTCAAAACATCGCCTGCTTGACGGGTATCGCTAATATAATGCCACACATTGAGGGACTTTCTACATTTTACTGTGAGTACTCTTACATAGAACAACAACAATCAACATGTCTGGACGTGGTAAAGGAGGAAAGGGACTTGGAAAGGGAGGCGCCAAGCGTCACCGAAAAGTGTTGCGTGATAACATCCAGGGTATCACCAAACCCGCCATCCGTCGTCTCGCTCGTCGTGGTGGAGTAAAACGTATCTCCGGACTCATCTACGAAGAGACCCGTGGTGTCCTGAAGGTCTTCTTAGAAAACGTCATCCGTGATGCCGTCACATACTGTGAGCACGCCAAGAGAAAGACTGTCACCGCCATGGACGTCGTCTATGCCTTGAAACGTCAAGGGCGTACCCTGTACGGATTCGGAGGCTAGATGCATCTTTCCTGTCACGAAGACGAATCGAAATCCAACGGCTCTTTTAAGGGCCATCAAATATCCCCAGAGAGAGTTACTCATTCCTCTCCCTCGAAACATGCAATTCGTCGTCTTAATTCTTTTCTTTGTGTGAGTGAATGTATGTGTGTGTGTATGTATACGCCAGCATCGGGCAAAATAAGTTATATGCATAGGCAATTTTGCTAGAAATTTCAAAACACCGTAATTGAAATCCACCCCCTCCCTCAAGTGAAGTCCCCCCCCCCCTTTAGTAATCCCTACCTAATTGGCTCTTCAGTTCCGACCTCCTGTTTGTTTATATAGACAACTTTCCCTAGGAAAAAAAAAGAAGTGTCTATTCTACAAAACTTCAATATTATCCCCCGTAGGACCTCTTGCGAAGGTCGAGCAGGGGTAAACTCCTTTTATTTATACTCAAGTGAAGTCGGTTATTATACGTAATAAAATTCTGCAACAACCCCCAGTTCACCAATACAGCAAACCAGTGAAGTTCTAAGACATACGACCCAAGAAGCAAGACAATACGAACTTCCCCCACCCCTCCACCCCCCTCCCGAATCGCTACTTGTCCATTGAACACAATGCATGCACGACTGTACCGTTACACGATTAGTCCCAAATGCGAGACAACATATCATTTGAAAATGCGCCCTTTTTTTACCACTGCCAGAACAGTTTCCCTTGCCTCGGGCATTTTATTTGGCTCACGCGGTAGATCACTGGTAATGTGAGCCGAGGAAGTTACTTTTCCAAGCTCGCTAGGCTTGGCGAGTCGATTACGTAACACGCATGCTATTGTTCCAGACTAATTAGCTAGAAAGGTGCAGAAGTTGACAGTGGCGAAAAATGAACGTCAGTCTTACTAAAGAGCGGATTTTCATATGTGGCTATGTCGCGATCATCGCAAGTGAAACTATTGAGTGTTTGTGTGTGGTGGGGGAGGACTTAGAGGTTATTTATCGTTATTGTTGGATTTATTATGGATTATTATGGATTCTAATACCTGTCTTGTCTCCTTACACCGTACAAACCTAGCAGAACCCTACGGTCATCATCGCAGGAATTGCTCAAGGAGAAGAGAACAAGATGCAAGACCGGCGACAGAGCCTTCTCAGTCAGCGCTCCCAGAATGCCTATACCGAACTCTGTGAGTGTATGCATTTCTCTTACCACTTTTAAAAACTGCTTTGAAAGCATATTATGTTAGACTCGCTTTTACTGTGTGATTGACTGTGTT
Organism: Apostichopus japonicus; assembly: GCF_037975245.1. Taxonomy (NCBI): domain Eukaryota; kingdom Metazoa; phylum Echinodermata; class Holothuroidea; order Aspidochirotida; family Stichopodidae; genus Apostichopus; species Apostichopus japonicus. Next base: position 16,114,603 of record NC_092561.1, read on the forward strand.
TTAACTGTTATTGTGCATAGATACTACGTTTGGAACTAGTTACTTAATTCTGAACATTTTATTTTTTTTAATATTTATCTTTCATTTATTTAGTACGTTTAGACTCTATTTTGTATCGTTCAGTATTGGGTATTTGATCTGTTTTAGGATTTTGTAATAATTCTCTTACTGTAATGTTTTTTTTTTTTTTTTAATTTAAAAATTTTCATTTATTTACTACGTTTAGGGCTCTATTTTGTATCGTTTAGTATTTAGGCTTTTACAATAATTCTCTTACTGTACTATAGTTCCTCATACTTATATATATTTAAACCTGGACTATGATTGAATCTATTTACATGCTTCTTAAATTGTTTTGGACTATATGCGTTTTAGTATCGTTTAGTACGGGTGTGTTTTTTTTTTTTTTTTTATATTGTTGCCTTTGGCTTTTACTTCTTTTTTTTTTCTTTTTTTGGCGCAGCTTTGCTGATTATGCGCTATATAAATATCACTTATTAATATTATTATTATCGATAAACGGGCCCCAGAACGTGATCAACTACACGGTCAATGGCTTGAGAGTAACAGGTATATATGATACAATGTTAGATTACTTAAAATAAGAGACAACGAAACTGCATGTTTGAGGAGGGGGAGATAAGTCTGCCGTTTCTGGAATATAGGATGGCCCTTAAAAGAGCCGTTGGATGTCGAGCCTTCTACACGAGAAGAACAATCTACTTGGAGGTGGTGTACTTGGTGACAGCCTTGGTACCCTCTGAGACGGCATGCTTGGCGAGCTCACCAGGCAGCAACAGTCTGACGGCGGTCTGGACCTCCCGACTGGTGATGGTGGACTTCCTGTTGTAGTGGGCCAAACGGGAAGCTTCGGCGGCGATACGCTCGAAGATGTCGTTCACGAAGCTGTTCATGATAGACATAGCACGGCTAGAGATACCGGTGTCTGGGTGGACCTGCTTCATGACTTTGTAGATGTAGATACTGTAAGTCTCACGCCTGGTCCTTCGCCTCTTCTTGTCTCCTGGGTTGCGAGGTGCCTTGGACTTGGCGGCCTTCTTTGCTCCCTTTCCTGCAGCTTTTGGTGCCATTTTGGACGTGAAGTTTTCGTTGCGATACGGTAAGTAAAGCGATGAGTGAATGAGTGTCCTCCACGCTGCGAAATGTATTTATGACAGATTTGATATCACTTCAGCGAAGCAGAAAAACTTCCCATATTGACAAAGCACGTGCTATGCATTGCACAGCACACACGAGCTGGCCAATCACAATGCGGAAGCTTTTCTTAATTCTTTCACGCATTGTACGATCAGGGCAAAGGGTGGCAAAGAATCCCCTCATAAGGGCACTGTGCTGTAGCTTTAGAGTCCGGACTACTTGAATGAGAGCTTTCCGGCAGGCAAATCATTTCTTTGATTCGTTTCAAGTCGAAAACATACCCAAATTTACTTCATCATGACTGGCAGGGGCAAAGGTGGTAAGGCCAGGGCAAAGGCCAAGAGTCGATCTGCAAGAGCAGGGCTTCAATTCCCAGTAGGTCGTGTACACAGGTTCCTGCGAAGAGGAAATTACGCCCAGAGGATCGGCGCTGGCGCACCCGTCTACCTGGCTGCCGTACTAGAATACCTCGCCGCCGAGATCTTGGAATTGGCCGGTAACGCTGCACGTGACAACAAGAAGACCAGGATCATCCCCCGTCATCTCCAACTCGCCATCCGAAACGACGAGGAGTTGAACAAACTCTTGAGCGGAGTCACCATCGCCCAGGGAGGTGTTCTTCCAAACATCCAGGCTGTCCTTCTACCCAAGAAGACATCCGGAGGCAAGAAGGCTTAAAGGGGAGGTTGCATTGCAATCGCCCATCGATTACCAACGGCTCTTTTAAGGGCCATCAAATCACCCAGAAAGACATACTCATTCCTCTCCTCAAACATGCTTGCGTCAGTGTCTTATTTCTCCTTTTAAGTTAGATGTATCAGCTAGCTGCAACCCTAATAATCGTGGGGCTTCGGACCCTCAGCCAAAAACCAAAGGTCAGAAACCCCAAGATTTGAGTGAAAACTCCTGCTGGACAGAAATCTAACATCCCATAAAATAAAAAAAATTAAAAAACTATATATAATGTATGTAGGGAACTTTTCACATGATTTTGGCCGCAGGTTTTATGAATTAAGTATTTAGCAAGAGATCTTGGATTAGGGGATAAAGGGAACTTATTATTATTATTATTATTTATTAATAATTTTTGTAACTTTTGGGGTTTGAAATAAAAATAGATATTGAGTTTTGCTGCTTCAATGAGCTTACTGGTAGCAATGCATCTGGGGTGTTAAGTCAGATCCTAAGGGCTTTATTATTAATAGTCTTAGAAATTTGAAACTTGTAACAACTAACGAGGCATATACTACCGCAAGTATTAATCGTTTCGCACCTTTCAATGTTATTAAGTCTGGAAATTTTAGTCGGTGTGTTACGTAATCAATTCGCAAAGCCAAGCCGAGGGAACGAGCATCAGCTCAAATTTTCCCCCGATCTACTGCGAGAGCCTATTGAAATGCCCGAGGCAGGTAAACTGTTATGGCAGTGGTATTAAATTTAAGATCTTCCGTGCTTTGAACGATAGAGATATTACTACGTTTTTAAGATTTACTTCTCTTGTATTGGAGATCGTTAACATACACGCTGATGTGTGTCAACCCATGTTAACACGCTTATAATACCAAGGCGATTAGGATAGAGTGTGTGTGTGTGTGGATTAGGGGTTATGATTATGAGTTAGGGATAAGCTCACTTTGATTATTGATTAGTGAATTGCATCATGCACGAAGGGAATCACCAACCACCCAGCATAGAAGTAATAATTACAATAATAATGATAATCATTAAAAAAAAAAAAAAAAAAAAAAAAATAATAATGAGACGACAAGTTGCATGTTCGGAGGGAGAGAAAAATCTGCTTTAACTGGTAGATATGATGGCCCTTAAAAGAGCCGTTGGTTTTCGAGAATCCGTCGGAGACAGATACGATCTAAGCACGTTCGCCTCGGATTCGGCGAGCCAGCTGGATGTCCTTGGGCATGATGGTGACACGCTTGGCGTGGATGGCGCAAAGGTTGGTGTCTTCGAAGAGGCCGACGAGGTAGGCTTCGCTGGCTTCCTGGAGAGCCATGACTGCGGAGCTCTGGAATCGAAGCTCGGTCTTGAAGTCCTGGGCGATCTCACGTACGAGACGCTGGAAGGGCAGTTTGCGGATGAGCAGCTCGGTACTCTTCTGGTAACGCCTGATCTCACGAAGGGCGACAGTTCCTGGCCTGTAACGATGTGGCTTCTTGACACCACCGGTGGCAGGGGCACTCTTACGGGCGGCCTTGGTTGCCAACTGTTTTCGTGGAGCCTTTCCTCCAGTGGATTTACGTGCGGTTTGCTTGGTACGAGCCATATTTTCTCAGTCTGTGTTCTATCAGTACAAAGATGTAATGAAGCACGGACTACAAGAAACCGCACGTTATAAGCAGCTCCCCTCAAACAACCCGCTAATCGCGTCACTCGACCTGTGCTCGATTCTGATTGGCCGAGTGCGACAGCCGCGAGTCGTTCTGATTAGCTAAGCGGCAATGGCAAATTTCAGGAGCCTAATTTAAGCGAACGGTAGTCGAAACTGCTCATGCCGGGCAGGAAAATGGTAGTCACTTTCATAAAGTATCTATTTCTTAGACTTTCTGCCATTTAAAATGACGAAAAATTGTTGAAAACTCTTATCGAAAACCCTCCAGCTTCGCATTTGACAGTCAGTCAGCAATCCCCAATTGTGACGTCATGAACATTACCTTCGTCGATTGGTCAGATTAGGCTAACACAGAGTTAGCGTCAAGTGTAATTTTACGTGTGATATTTTAACGGAATGACAGGGTGAAGCCAATATTCGACCATTCGGGACAAATTTGGCCTTATCGAATTCACCCCTCACCGATATTTCATAACATAGAACATCACACGACGAACAAGAAACGGCATCAAACTCCGCCGAGCTTCCATTCCCACGGGTTCTGATGCAGACATCGGGGTAGTTCGCTTACGTCCGTTCAAAACATCGCCTGCTTGACGGGTATCGCTAATATAATGCCACACATTGAGGGACTTTCTACATTTTACTGTGAGTACTCTTACATAGAACAACAACAATCAACATGTCTGGACGTGGTAAAGGAGGAAAGGGACTTGGAAAGGGAGGCGCCAAGCGTCACCGAAAAGTGTTGCGTGATAACATCCAGGGTATCACCAAACCCGCCATCCGTCGTCTCGCTCGTCGTGGTGGAGTAAAACGTATCTCCGGACTCATCTACGAAGAGACCCGTGGTGTCCTGAAGGTCTTCTTAGAAAACGTCATCCGTGATGCCGTCACATACTGTGAGCACGCCAAGAGAAAGACTGTCACCGCCATGGACGTCGTCTATGCCTTGAAACGTCAAGGGCGTACCCTGTACGGATTCGGAGGCTAGATGCATCTTTCCTGTCACGAAGACGAATCGAAATCCAACGGCTCTTTTAAGGGCCATCAAATATCCCCAGAGAGAGTTACTCATTCCTCTCCCTCGAAACATGCAATTCGTCGTCTTAATTCTTTTCTTTGTGTGAGTGAATGTATGTGTGTGTGTATGTATACGCCAGCATCGGGCAAAATAAGTTATATGCATAGGCAATTTTGCTAGAAATTTCAAAACACCGTAATTGAAATCCACCCCCTCCCTCAAGTGAAGTCCCCCCCCCCTTTAGTAATCCCTACCTAATTGGCTCTTCAGTTCCGACCTCCTGTTTGTTTATATAGACAACTTTCCCTAGGAAAAAAAAAGAAGTGTCTATTCTACAAAACTTCAATATTATCCCCCGTAGGACCTCTTGCGAAGGTCGAGCAGGGGTAAACTCCTTTTATTTATACTCAAGTGAAGTCGGTTATTATACGTAATAAAATTCTGCAACAACCCCCAGTTCACCAATACAGCAAACCAGTGAAGTTCTAAGACATACGACCCAAGAAGCAAGACAATACGAACTTCCCCCACCCCTCCACCCCCCTCCCGAATCGCTACTTGTCCATTGAACACAATGCATGCACGACTGTACCGTTACACGATTAGTCCCAAATGCGAGACAACATATCATTTGAAAATGCGCCCTTTTTTTACCACTGCCAGAACAGTTTCCCTTGCCTCGGGCATTTTATTTGGCTCACGCGGTAGATCACTGGTAATGTGAGCCGAGGAAGTTACTTTTCCAAGCTCGCTAGGCTTGGCGAGTCGATTACGTAACACGCATGCTATTGTTCCAGACTAATTAGCTAGAAAGGTGCAGAAGTTGACAGTGGCGAAAAATGAACGTCAGTCTTACTAAAGAGCGGATTTTCATATGTGGCTATGTCGCGATCATCGCAAGTGAAACTATTGAGTGTTTGTGTGTGGTGGGGGAGGACTTAGAGGTTATTTATCGTTATTGTTGGATTTATTATGGATTATTATGGATTCTAATACCTGTCTTGTCTCCTTACACCGTACAAACCTAGCAGAACCCTACGGTCATCATCGCAGGAATTGCTCAAGGAGAAGAGAACAAGATGCAAGACCGGCGACAGAGCCTTCTCAGTCAGCGCTCCCAGAATGCCTATACCGAACTCTGTGAGTGTATGCATTTCTCTTACCACTTTTAAAAACTGCTTTGAAAGCATATTATGTTAGACTCGCTTTTACTGTGTGATTGACTGTGTTTTAACTGTTATTGTGCATAGATACTACGTTTGGAACTAGTTACTTAATTCTGAACATTTTATTTTTTTTAATATTTATCTTTCATTTATTTAGTACGTTTAGACTCTATTTTGTATCGTTCAGTATTGGGTATTTGATCTGTTTTAGGATTTTGTAATAATTCTCTTACTGTAATGTTTTTTTTTTTTTTTTAATTTAAAAATTTTCATTTATTTACTACGTTTAGGGCTCTATTTTGTATCGTTTAGTATTTAGGCTTTTACAATAATTCTCTTACTGTACTATAGTTCCTCATACTTATATATATTTAAACCTGGACTATGATTGAATCTATTTACATGCTTCTTAAATTGTTTTGGACTATATGCGTTTTAGTATCGTTTAGTACGGGTGTGTTTTTTTTTTTTTTTTATATTGTTGCCTTTGGCTTTTACTTCTTTTTTTTTTCTTTTTTTGGCGCAGCTTTGCTGATTATGCGCTATATAAATATCACTTATTAATATTATTATTATCGATAAACGGGCCCCAGAACGTGATCAACTACACGGTCAATGGCTTGAGAGTAACAGGTATATATGATACAATGTTAGATTACTTAAAATAAGAGACAACGAAACTGCATGTTTGAGGAGGGGGAGATAAGTCTGCCGTTTCTGGAATATAGGATGGCCCTTAAAAGAGCCGTTGGATGTCGAGCCTTCTACACGAGAAGAACAATCTACTTGGAGGTGGTGTACTTGGTGACAGCCTTGGTACCCTCTGAGACGGCATGCTTGGCGAGCTCACCAGGCAGCAACAGTCTGACGGCGGTCTGGACCTCCCGACTGGTGATGGTGGACTTCCTGTTGTAGTGGGCCAAACGGGAAGCTTCGGCGGCGATACGCTCGAAGATGTCGTTCACGAAGCTGTTCATGATAGACATAGCACGGCTAGAGATACCGGTGTCTGGGTGGACCTGCTTCATGACTTTGTAGATGTAGATACTGTAAGTCTCACGCCTGGTCCTTCGCCTCTTCTTGTCTCCTGGGTTGCGAGGTGCCTTGGACTTGGCGGCCTTCTTTGCTCCCTTTCCTGCAGCTTTTGGTGCCATTTTGGACGTGAAGTTTTCGTTGCGATACGGTAAGTAAAGCGATGAGTGAATGAGTGTCCTCCACGCTGCGAAATGTATTTATGACAGATTTGATATCACTTCAGCGAAGCAGAAAAACTTCCCATATTGACAAAGCACGTGCTATGCATTGCACAGCACACACGAGCTGGCCAATCACAATGCGGAAGCTTTTCTTAATTCTTTCACGCATTGTACGATCAGGGCAAAGGGTGGCAAAGAATCCCCTCATAAGGGCACTGTGCTGTAGCTTTAGAGTCCGGACTACTTGAATGAGAGCTTTCCGGCAGGCAAATCATTTCTTTGATTCGTTTCAAGTCGAAAACATACCCAAATTTACTTCATCATGACTGGCAGGGGCAAAGGTGGTAAGGCCAGGGCAAAGGCCAAGAGTCGATCTGCAAGAGCAGGGCTTCAATTCCCAGTAGGTCGTGTACACAGGTTCCTGCGAAGAGGAAATTACGCCCAGAGGATCGGCGCTGGCGCACCCGTCTACCTGGCTGCCGTACTAGAATACCTCGCCGCCGAGATCTTGGAATTGGCCGGTAACGCTGCACGTGACAACAAGAAGACCAGGATCATCCCCCGTCATCTCCAACTCGCCATCCGAAACGACGAGGAGTTGAACAAACTCTTGAGCGGAGTCACCATCGCCCAGGGAGGTGTTCTTCCAAACATCCAGGCTGTCCTTCTACCCAAGAAGACATCCGGAGGCAAGAAGGCTTAAAGGGGAGGTTGCATTGCAATCGCCCATCGATTACCAACGGCTCTTTTAAGGGCCATCAAATCACCCAGAAAGACATACTCATTCCTCTCCTCAAACATGCTTGCGTCAGTGTCTTATTTCTCCTTTTAAGTTAGATGTATCAGCTAGCTGCAACCCTAATAATCGTGGGGCTTCGGACCCTCAGCCAAAAACCAAAGGTCAGAAACCCCAAGATTTGAGTGAAAACTCCTGCTGGACAGAAATCTAACATCCCATAAAATAAAAAAAATTAAAAAACTATATATAATGTATGTAGGGAACTTTTCACATGATTTTGGCCGCAGGTTTTATGAATTAAGTATTTAGCAAGAGATCTTGGATTAGGGGATAAAGGGAACTTATTATTATTATTATTATTTATTAATAATTTTTGTAACTTTTGGGGTTTGAAATAAAAATAGATATTGAGTTTTGCTGCTTCAATGAGCTTACTGGTAGCAATGCATCTGGGGTGTTAAGTCAGATCCTAAGGGCTTTATTATTAATAGTCTTAGAAATTTGAAACTTGTAACAACTAACGAGGCATATACTACCGCAAGTATTAATCGTTTCGCACCTTTCAATGTTATTAAGTCTGGAAATTTTAGTCGGTGTGTGTTACGTAATCAATTCGCAAAGCCAAGCCGAGGGAACGAGCATCAGCTCAAATTTTCCCCCGATCTACTGCGAGAGCCTATTGAAATGCCCGAGGCAGGTAAACTGTTATGGCAGTGGTATTAAATTTAAGATCTTCCGTGCTTTGAACGATAGAGATATTACTACGTTTTTAAGATTTACTTCTCTTGTATTGGAGATCGTTAACATACACGCTGATGTGTGTCAACCCATGTTAACACGCTTATAATACCAAGGCGATTAGGATAGAGTGTGTGTGTGTGTGGATTAGGGGTTATGATTATGAGTTAGGGATAAGCTCACTTTGATTATTGATTAGTGAATTGCATCATGCACGAAGGGAATCACCAACCACCCAGCATAGAAGTAATAATTACAATAATAATGATAATCATTAAAAAAAAAAAAAAAAAAAAAAAAATAATAATGAGACGACAAGTTGCATGTTCGGAGGGAGAGAAAAATCTGCTTTAACTGGTAGATATGATGGCCCTTAAAAGAGCCGTTGGTTTTCGAGAATCCGTCGGAGACAGATACGATCTAAGCACGTTCGCCTCGGATTCGGCGAGCCAGCTGGATGTCCTTGGGCATGATGGTGACACGCTTGGCGTGGATGGCGCAAAGGTTGGTGTCTTCGAAGAGGCCGACGAGGTAGGCTTCGCTGGCTTCCTGGAGAGCCATGACTGCGGAGCTCTGGAATCGAAGCTCGGTCTTGAAGTCCTGGGCGATCTCACGTACGAGACGCTGGAAGGGCAGTTTGCGGATGAGCAGCTCGGTACTCTTCTGGTAACGCCTGATCTCACGAAGGGCGACAGTTCCTGGCCTGTAACGATGTGGCTTCTTGACACCACCGGTGGCAGGGGCACTCTTACGGGCGGCCTTGGTTGCCAACTGTTTTCGTGGAGCCTTTCCTCCAGTGGATTTACGTGCGGTTTGCTTGGTACGAGCCATATTTTCTCAGTCTGTGTTCTATCAGTACAAAGATGTAATGAAGCACGGACTACAAGAAACCGCACGTTATAAGCAGCTCCCCTCAAACAACCCGCTAATCGCGTCACTCGACCTGTGCTCGATTCTGATTGGCCGAGTGCGACAGCCGCGAGTCGTTCTGATTAGCTAAGCGGCAATGGCAAATTTCAGGAGCCTAATTTAAGCGAACGGTAGTCGAAACTGCTCATGCCGGGCAGGAAAATGGTAGTCACTTTCATAAAGTATCTATTTCTTAGACTTTCTGCCATTTAAAATGACGAAAAATTGTTGAAAACTCTTATCGAAAACCCTCCAGCTTCGCATTTGACAGTCAGTCAGCAATCCCCAATTGTGACGTCATGAACATTACCTTCGTCGATTGGTCAGATTAGGCTAACACAGAGTTAGCGTCAAGTGTAATTTTACGTGTGATATTTTAACGGAATGACAGGGTGAAGCCAATATTCGACCATTCGGGACAAATTTGGCCTTATCGAATTCACCCCTCACCGATATTTCATAACATAGAACATCACACGACGAACAAGAAACGGCATCAAACTCCGCCGAGCTTCCATTCCCACGGGTTCTGATGCAGACATCGGGGTAGTTCGCTTACGTCCGTTCAAAACATCGCCTGCTTGACGGGTATCGCTAATATAATGCCACACATTGAGGGACTTTCTACATTTTACTGTGAGTACTCTTACATAGAACAACAACAATCAACATGTCTGGACGTGGTAAAGGAGGAAAGGGACTTGGAAAGGGAGGCGCCAAGCGTCACCGAAAAGTGTTGCGTGATAACATCCAGGGTATCACCAAACCCGCCATCCGTCGTCTCGCTCGTCGTGGTGGAGTAAAACGTATCTCCGGACTCATCTACGAAGAGACCCGTGGTGTCCTGAAGGTCTTCTTAGAAAACGTCATCCGTGATGCCGTCACATACTGTGAGCACGCCAAGAGAAAGACTGTCACCGCCATGGACGTCGTCTATGCCTTGAAACGTCAAGGGCGTACCCTGTACGGATTCGGAGGCTAGATGCATCTTTCCTGTCACGAAGACGAATCGAAATCCAACGGCTCTTTTAAGGGCCATCAAATATCCCCAGAGAGAGTTACTCATTCCTCTCCCTCGAAACATGCAATTCGTCGTCTTAATTCTTTTCTTTGTGTGAGTGAATGTATGTGTGTGTGTATGTATACGCCAGCATCGGGCAAAATAAGTTATATGCATAGGCAATTTTGCTAGAAATTTCAAAACACCGTAATTGAAATCCACCCCCTCCCTCAAGTGAAGTCCCCCCCCCCTTTAGTAATCCCTACCTAATTGGCTCTTCAGTTCCGACCTCCTGTTTGTTTATATAGACAACTTTCCCTAGGAAAAAAAAAGAAGTGTCTATTCTACAAAACTTCAATATTATCCCCCGTAGGACCTCTTGCGAAGGTCGAGCAGGGGTAAACTCCTTTTATTTATACTCAAGTGAAGTCGGTTATTATACGTAATAAAATTCTGCAACAACCCCCAGTTCACCAATACAGCAAACCAGTGAAGTTCTAAGACATACGACCCAAGAAGCAAGACAATACGAACTTCCCCCACCCCTCCACCCCCCTCCCGAATCGCTACTTGTCCATTGAACACAATGCATGCACGACTGTACCGTTACACGATTAGTCCCAAATGCGAGACAACATATCATTTGAAAATGCGCCCTTTTTTTACCACTGCCAGAACAGTTTCCCTTGCCTCGGGCATTTTATTTGGCTCACGCGGTAGATCACTGGTAATGTGAGCCGAGGAAGTTACTTTTCCAAGCTCGCTAGGCTTGGCGAGTCGATTACGTAACACGCATGCTATTGTTCCAGACTAATTAGCTAGAAAGGTGCAGAAGTTGACAGTGGCGAAAAATGAACGTCAGTCTTACTAAAGAGCGGATTTTCATATGTGGCTATGTCGCGATCATCGCAAGTGAAACTATTGAGTGTTTGTGTGTGGTGGGGGAGGACTTAGAGGTTATTTATCGTTATTGTTGGATTTATTATGGATTATTATGGATTCTAATACCTGTCTTGTCTCCTTACACCGTACAAACCTAGCAGAACCCTACGGTCATCATCGCAGGAATTGCTCAAGGAGAAGAGAACAAGATGCAAGACCGGCGACAGAGCCTTCTCAGTCAGCGCTCCCAGAATGCCTATACCGAACTCTGTGAGTGTATGCATTTCTCTTACCACTTTTAAAAACTGCTTTGAAAGCATATTATGTTAGACTCGCTTTTACTGTGTGATTGACTGTGTTTTAACTGTTATTGTGCATAGATACTACGTTTGGAACTAGTTACTTAATTCTGAACATTTTATTTTTTTTAATATTTATCTTTCATTTATTTAGTACGTTTAGACTCTATTTTGTATCGTTCAGTATTGGGTATTTGATCTGTTTTAGGATTTTGTAATAATTCTCTTACTGTAATGTTTTTTTTTTTTTTTTTAATTTAAAAATTTTCATTTATTTACTACGTTTAGGGCTCTATTTTGTATCGTTTAGTATTTAGGCTTTTACAATAATTCTCTTACTGTACTATAGTTCCTCATACTTATATATATTTAAACCTGGACTATGATTGAATCTATTTACATGCTTCTTAAATTGTTTTGGACTATATGCGTTTTAGTATCGTTTAGTACGGGTGTGTTTTTTTTTTTTTTTTATATTGTTGCCTTTGGCTTTTACTTCTTTTTTTTTTCTTTTTTTGGCGCAGCTTTGCTGATTATGCGCTATATAAATATCACTTATTAATATTATTATTATCGATAAACGGGCCCCAGAACGTGATCAACTACACGGTCAATGGCTTGAGAGTAACAGGTATATATGATACAATGTTAGATTACTTAAAATAAGAGACAACGAAACTGCATGTTTGAGGAGGGGGAGATAAGTCTGCCGTTTCTGGAATATAGGATGGCCCTTAAAAGAGCCGTTGGATGTCGAGCCTTCTACACGAGAAGAACAATCTACTTGGAGGTGGTGTACTTGGTGACAGCCTTGGTACCCTCTGAGACGGCATGCTTGGCGAGCTCACCAGGCAGCAACAGTCTGACGGCGGTCTGGACCTCCCGACTGGTGATGGTGGACTTCCTGTTGTAGTGGGCCAAACGGGAAGCTTCGGCGGCGATACGCTCGAAGATGTCGTTCACGAAGCTGTTCATGATAGACATAGCACGGCTAGAGATACCGGTGTCTGGGTGGACCTGCTTCATGACTTTGTAGATGTAGATACTGTAAGTCTCACGCCTGGTCCTTCGCCTCTTCTTGTCTCCTGGGTTGCGAGGTGCCTTGGACTTGGCGGCCTTCTTTGCTCCCTTTCCTGCAGCTTTTGGTGCCATTTTGGACGTGAAGTTTTCGTTGCGATACGGTAAGTAAAGCGATGAGTGAATGAGTGTCCTCCACGCTGCGAAATGTATTTATGACAGATTTGATATCACTTCAGCGAAGCAGAAAAACTTCCCATATTGACAAAGCACGTGCTATGCATTGCACAGCACACACGAGCTGGCCAATCACAATGCGGAAGCTTTTCTTAATTCTTTCACGCATTGTACGATCAGGGCAAAGGGTGGCAAAGAATCCCCTCATAAGGGCACTGTGCTGTAGCTTTAGAGTCCGGACTACTTGAATGAGAGCTTTCCGGCAGGCAAATCATTTCTTTGATTCGTTTCAAGTCGAAAACATACCCAAATTTACTTCATCATGACTGGCAGGGGCAAAGGTGGTAAGGCCAGGGCAAAGGCCAAGAGTCGATCTGCAAGAGCAGGGCTTCAATTCCCAGTAGGTCGTGTACACAGGTTCCTGCGAAGAGGAAATTACGCCCAGAGGATCGGCGCTGGCGCACCCGTCTACCTGGCTGCCGTACTAGAATACCTCGCCGCCGAGATCTTGGAATTGGCCGGTAACGCTGCACGTGACAACAAGAAGACCAGGATCATCCCCCGTCATCTCCAACTCGCCATCCGAAACGACGAGGAGTTGAACAAACTCTTGAGCGGAGTCACCATCGCCCAGGGAGGTGTTCTTCCAAACATCCAGGCTGTCCTTCTACCCAAGAAGACATCCGGAGGCAAGAAGGCTTAAAGGGGAGGTTGCATTGCAATCGCCCATCGATTACCAACGGCTCTTTTAAGGGCCATCAAATCACCCAGAAAGACATACTCATTCCTCTCCTCAAACATGCTTGCGTCAGTGTCTTATTTCTCCTTTTAAGTTAGATGTATCAGCTAGCTGCAACCCTAATAATCGTGGGGCTTCGGACCCTCAGCCAAAAACCAAAGGTCAGAAACCCCAAGATTTGAGTGAAAACTCCTGCTGGACAGAAATCTAACATCCCATAAAATAAAAAAAATTAAAAAACTATATATAATGTATGTAGGGAACTTTTCACATGATTTTGGCCGCAGGTTTTATGAATTAAGTATTTAGCAAGAGATCTTGGATTAGGGGATAAAGGGAACTTATTATTATTATTATTATTTATTAATAATTTTTGTAACTTTTGGGGTTTGAAATAAAAATAGATATTGAGTTTTGCTGCTTCAATGAGCTTACTGGTAGCAATGCATCTGGGGTGTTAAGTCAGATCCTAAGGGCTTTATTATTAATAGTCTTAGAAATTTGAAACTTGTAACAACTAACGAGGCATATACTACCGCAAGTATTAATCGTTTCGCACCTTTCAATGTTATTAAGTCTGGAAATTTTAGTCGGTGTGTTACGTAATCAATTCGCAAAGCCAAGCCGAGGGAACGAGCATCAGCTCAAATTTTCCCCCGATCTACTGCGAGAGCCTATTGAAATGCCCGAGGCAGGTAAACTGTTATGGCAGTGGTATTAAATTTAAGATCTTCCGTGCTTTGAACGATAGAGATATTACTACGTTTTTAAGATTTACTTCTCTTGTATTGGAGATCGTTAACATACACGCTGATGTGTGTCAACCCATGTTAACACGCTTATAATACCAAGGCGATTAGGATAGAGTGTGTGTGTGTGTGGATTAGGGGTTATGATTATGAGTTAGGGATAAGCTCACTTTGATTATTGATTAGTGAATTGCATCATGCACGAAGGGAATCACCAACCACCCAGCATAGAAGTAATAATTACAATAATAATGATAATCATTAAAAAAAAAAAAAAAAAAAAAAAAATAATAATGAGACGACAAGTTGCATGTTCGGAGGGAGAGAAAAATCTGCTTTAACTGGTAGATATGATGGCCCTTAAAAGAGCCGTTGGTTTTCGAGAATCCGTCGGAGACAGATACGATCTAAGCACGTTCGCCTCGGATTCGGCGAGCCAGCTGGATGTCCTTGGGCATGATGGTGACACGCTTGGCGTGGATGGCGCAAAGGTTGGTGTCTTCGAAGAGGCCGACGAGGTAGGCTTCGCTGGCTTCCTGGAGAGCCATGACTGCGGAGCTCTGGAATCGAAGCTCGGTCTTGAAGTCCTGGGCGATCTCACGTACGAGACGCTGGAAGGGCAGTTTGCGGATGAGCAGCTCGGTACTCTTCTGGTAACGCCTGATCTCACGAAGGGCGACAGTTCCTGGCCTGTAACGATGTGGCTTCTTGACACCACCGGTGGCAGGGGCACTCTTACGGGCGGCCTTGGTTGCCAACTGTTTTCGTGGAGCCTTTCCTCCAGTGGATTTACGTGCGGTTTGCTTGGTACGAGCCATATTTTCTCAGTCTGTGTTCTATCAGTACAAAGATGTAATGAAGCACGGACTACAAGAAACCGCACGTTATAAGCAGCTCCCCTCAAACAACCCGCTAATCGCGTCACTCGACCTGTGCTCGATTCTGATTGGCCGAGTGCGACAGCCGCGAGTCGTTCTGATTAGCTAAGCGGCAATGGCAAATTTCAGGAGCCTAATTTAAGCGAACGGTAGTCGAAACTGCTCATGCCGGGCAGGAAAATGGTAGTCACTTTCATAAAGTATCTATTTCTTAGACTTTCTGCCATTTAAAATGACGAAAAATTGTTGAAAACTCTTATCGAAAACCCTCCAGCTTCGCATTTGACAGTCAGTCAGCAATCCCCAATTGTGACGTCATGAACATTACCTTCGTCGATTGGTCAGATTAGGCTAACACAGAGTTAGCGTCAAGTGTAATTTTACGTGTGATATTTTAACGGAATGACAGGGTGAAGCCAATATTCGACCATTCGGGACAAATTTGGCCTTATCGAATTCACCCCTCACCGATATTTCATAACATAGAACATCACACGACGAACAAGAAACGGCATCAAACTCCGCCGAGCTTCCATTCCCACGGGTTCTGATGCAGACATCGGGGTAGTTCGCTTACGTCCGTTCAAAACATCGCCTGCTTGACGGGTATCGCTAATATAATGCCACACATTGAGGGACTTTCTACATTTTACTGTGAGTACTCTTACATAGAACAACAACAATCAACATGTCTGGACGTGGTAAAGGAGGAAAGGGACTTGGAAAGGGAGGCGCCAAGCGTCACCGAAAAGTGTTGCGTGATAACATCCAGGGTATCACCAAACCCGCCATCCGTCGTCTCGCTCGTCGTGGTGGAGTAAAACGTATCTCCGGACTCATCTACGAAGAGACCCGTGGTGTCCTGAAGGTCTTCTTAGAAAACGTCATCCGTGATGCCGTCACATACTGTGAGCACGCCAAGAGAAAGACTGTCACCGCCATGGACGTCGTCTATGCCTTGAAACGTCAAGGGCGTACCCTGTACGGATTCGGAGGCTAGATGCATCTTTCCTGTCACGAAGACGAATCGAAATCCAACGGCTCTTTTAAGGGCCATCAAATATCCCCAGAGAGAGTTACTCATTCCTCTCCCTCGAAACATGCAATTCGTCGTCTTAATTCTTTTCTTTGTGTGAGTGAATGTATGTGTGTGTGTATGTATACGCCAGCATCGGGCAAAATAAGTTATATGCATAGGCAATTTTGCTAGAAATTTCAAAACACCGTAATTGAAATCCACCCCCTCCCTCAAGTGAAGTCCCCCCCCCCTTTAGTAATCCCTACCTAATTGGCTCTTCAGTTCCGACCTCCTGTTTGTTTATATAGACAACTTTCCCTAGGAAAAAAAAAGAAGTGTCTATTCTACAAAACTTCAATATTATCCCCCGTAGGACCTCTTGCGAAGGTCGAGCAGGGGTAAACTCCTTTTATTTATACTCAAGTGAAGTCGGTTATTATACGTAATAAAATTCTGCAACAACCCCCAGTTCACCAATACAGCAAACCAGTGAAGTTCTAAGACATACGACCCAAGAAGCAAGACAATACGAACTTCCCCCACCCCTCCACCCCCCTCCCGAATCGCTACTTGTCCATTGAACACAATGCATGCACGACTGTACCGTTACACGATTAGTCCCAAATGCGAGACAACATATCATTTGAAAATGCGCCCTTTTTTTACCACTGCCAGAACAGTTTCCCTTGCCTCGGGCATTTTATTTGGCTCACGCGGTAGATCACTGGTAATGTGAGCCGAGGAAGTTACTTTTCCAAGCTCGCTAGGCTTGGCGAGTCGATTACGTAACACGCATGCTATTGTTCCAGACTAATTAGCTAGAAAGGTGCAGAAGTTGACAGTGGCGAAAAATGAACGTCAGTCTTACTAAAGAGCGGATTTTCATATGTGGCTATGTCGCGATCATCGCAAGTGAAACTATTGAGTGTTTGTGTGTGGTGGGGGAGGACTTAGAGGTTATTTATCGTTATTGTTGGATTTATTATGGATTATTATGGATTCTAATACCTGTCTTGTCTCCTTACACCGTACAAACCTAGCAGAACCCTACGGTCATCATCGCAGGAATTGCTCAAGGAGAAGAGAACAAGATGCAAGACCGGCGACAGAGCCTTCTCAGTCAGCGCTCCCAGAATGCCTATACCGAACTCTGTGAGTGTATGCATTTCTCTTACCACTTTTAAAAACTGCTTTGAAAGCATATTATGTTAGACTCGCTTTTACTGTGTGATTGACTGTGTTTTAACTGTTATTGTGCATAGATACTACGTTTGGAACTAGTTACTTAATTCTGAACATTTTATTTTTTTTAATATTTATCTTTCATTTATTTAGTACGTTTAGACTCTATTTTGTATCGTTCAGTATTGGGTATTTGATCTGTTTTAGGATTTTGTAATAATTCTCTTACTGTAATGTTTTTTTTTTTTTTTTAATTTAAAAATTTTCATTTATTTACTACGTTTAGGGCTCTATTTTGTATCGTTTAGTATTTAGGCTTTTACAATAATTCTCTTACTGTACTATAGTTCCTCATACTTATATATATTTAAACCTGGACTATGATTGAATCTATTTACATGCTTCTTAAATTGTTTTGGACTATATGCGTTTTAGTATCGTTTAGTACGGGTGTGTTTTTTTTTTTTTTTTATATTGTTGCCTTTGGCTTTTACTTCTTTTTTTTTTCTTTTTTTGGCGCAGCTTTGCTGATTATGCGCTATATAAATATCACTTATTAATATTATTATTATCGATAAACGGGCCCCAGAACGTGATCAACTACACGGTCAATGGCTTGAGAGTAACAGGTATATATGATACAATGTTAGATTACTTAAAATAAGAGACAACGAAACTGCATGTTTGAGGAGGGGGAGATAAGTCTGCCGTTTCTGGAATATAGGATGGCCCTTAAAAGAGCCGTTGGATGTCGAGCCTTCTACACGAGAAGAACAATCTACTTGGAGGTGGTGTACTTGGTGACAGCCTTGGTACCCTCTGAGACGGCATGCTTGGCGAGCTCACCAGGCAGCAACAGTCTGACGGCGGTCTGGACCTCCCGACTGGTGATGGTGGACTTCCTGTTGTAGTGGGCCAAACGGGAAGCTTCGGCGGCGATACGCTCGAAGATGTCGTTCACGAAGCTGTTCATGATAGACATAGCACGGCTAGAGATACCGGTGTCTGGGTGGACCTGCTTCATGACTTTGTAGATGTAGATACTGTAAGTCTCACGCCTGGTCCTTCGCCTCTTCTTGTCTCCTGGGTTGCGAGGTGCCTTGGACTTGGCGGCCTTCTTTGCTCCCTTTCCTGCAGCTTTTGGTGCCATTTTGGACGTGAAGTTTTCGTTGCGATACGGTAAGTAAAGCGATGAGTGAATGAGTGTCCTCCACGCTGCGAAATGTATTTATGACAGATTTGATATCACTTCAGCGAAGCAGAAAAACTTCCCATATTGACAAAGCACGTGCTATGCATTGCACAGCACACACGAGCTGGCCAATCACAATGCGGAAGCTTTTCTTAATTCTTTCACGCATTGTACGATCAGGGCAAAGGGTGGCAAAGAATCCCCTCATAAGGGCACTGTGCTGTAGCTTTAGAGTCCGGACTACTTGAATGAGAGCTTTCCGGCAGGCAAATCATTTCTTTGATTCGTTTCAAGTCGAAAACATACCCAAATTTACTTCATCATGACTGGCAGGGGCAAAGGTGGTAAGGCCAGGGCAAAGGCCAAGAGTCGATCTGCAAGAGCAGGGCTTCAATTCCCAGTAGGTCGTGTACACAGGTTCCTGCGAAGAGGAAATTACGCCCAGAGGATCGGCGCTGGCGCACCCGTCTACCTGGCTGCCGTACTAGAATACCTCGCCGCCGAGATCTTGGAATTGGCCGGTAACGCTGCACGTGACAACAAGAAGACCAGGATCATCCCCCGTCATCTCCAACTCGCCATCCGAAACGACGAGGAGTTGAACAAACTCTTGAGCGGAGTCACCATCGCCCAGGGAGGTGTTCTTCCAAACATCCAGGCTGTCCTTCTACCCAAGAAGACATCCGGAGGCAAGAAGGCTTAAAGGGGAGGTTGCATTGCAATCGCCCATCGATTACCAACGGCTCTTTTAAGGGCCATCAAATCACCCAGAAAGACATACTCATTCCTCTCCTCAAACATGCTTGCGTCAGTGTCTTATTTCTCCTTTTAAGTTAGATGTATCAGCTAGCTGCAACCCTAATAATCGTGGGGCTTCGGACCCTCAGCCAAAAACCAAAGGTCAGAAACCCCAAGATTTGAGTGAAAACTCCTGCTGGACAGAAATCTAACATCCCATAAAATAAAAAAAATTAAAAAACTATATATAATGTATGTAGGGAACTTTTCACATGATTTTGGCCGCAGGTTTTATGAATTAAGTATTTAGCAAGAGATCTTGGATTAGGGGATAAAGGGAACTTATTATTATTATTATTATTTATTAATAATTTTTGTAACTTTTGGGGTTTGAAATAAAAATAGATATTGAGTTTTGCTGCTTCAATGAGCTTACTGGTAGCAATGCATCTGGGGTGTTAAGTCAGATCCTAAGGGCTTTATTATTAATAGTCTTAGAAATTTGAAACTTGTAACAACTAACGAGGCATATACTACCGCAAGTATTAATCGTTTCGCACCTTTCAATGTTATTAAGTCTGGAAATTTTAGTCGGTGTGTTACGTAATCAATTCGCAAAGCCAAGCCGAGGGAACGAGCATCAGCTCAAATTTTCCCCCGATCTACTGCGAGAGCCTATTGAAATGCCCGAGGCAGGTAAACTGTTATGGCAGTGGTATTAAATTTAAGATCTTCCGTGCTTTGAACGATAGAGATATTACTACGTTTTTAAGATTTACTTCTCTTGTATTGGAGATCGTTAACATACACGCTGATGTGTGTCAACCCATGTTAACACGCTTATAATACCAAGGCGATTAGGATAGAGTGTGTGTGTGTGTGGATTAGGGGTTATGATTATGAGTTAGGGATAAGCTCACTTTGATTATTGATTAGTGAATTGCATCATGCACGAAGGGAATCACCAACCACCCAGCATAGAAGTAATAATTACAATAATAATGATAATCATTAAAAAAAAAAAAAAAAAAAAAAAAATAATAATGAGACGACAAGTTGCATGTTCGGAGGGAGAGAAAAATCTGCTTTAACTGGTAGATATGATGGCCCTTAAAAGAGCCGTTGGTTTTCGAGAATCCGTCGGAGACAGATACGATCTAAGCACGTTCGCCTCGGATTCGGCGAGCCAGCTGGATGTCCTTGGGCATGATGGTGACACGCTTGGCGTGGATGGCGCAAAGGTTGGTGTCTTCGAAGAGGCCGACGAGGTAGGCTTCGCTGGCTTCCTGGAGAGCCATGACTGCGGAGCTCTGGAATCGAAGCTCGGTCTTGAAGTCCTGGGCGATCTCACGTACGAGACGCTGGAAGGGCAGTTTGCGGATGAGCAGCTCGGTACTCTTCTGGTAACGCCTGATCTCACGAAGGGCGACAGTTCCTGGCCTGTAACGATGTGGCTTCTTGACACCACCGGTGGCAGGGGCACTCTTACGGGCGGCCTTGGTTGCCAACTGTTTTCGTGGAGCCTTTCCTCCAGTGGATTTACGTGCGGTTTGCTTGGTACGAGCCATATTTTCTCAGTCTGTGTTCTATCAGTACAAAGATGTAATGAAGCACGGACTACAAGAAACCGCACGTTATAAGCAGCTCCCCTCAAACAACCCGCTAATCGCGTCACTCGACCTGTGCTCGATTCTGATTGGCCGAGTGCGACAGCCGCGAGTCGTTCTGATTAGCTAAGCGGCAATGGCAAATTTCAGGAGCCTAATTTAAGCGAACGGTAGTCGAAACTGCTCATGCCGGGCAGGAAAATGGTAGTCACTTTCATAAAGTATCTATTTCTTAGACTTTCTGCCATTTAAAATGACGAAAAATTGTTGAAAACTCTTATCGAAAACCCTCCAGCTTCGCATTTGACAGTCAGTCAGCAATCCCCAATTGTGACGTCATGAACATTACCTTCGTCGATTGGTCAGATTAGGCTAACACAGAGTTAGCGTCAAGTGTAATTTTACGTGTGATATTTTAACGGAATGACAGGGTGAAGCAATATTCGACCATTCGGGACAAATTTGGCCTTATCGAATTCACCCCTCACCGATATTTCATAACATAGAACATCACACGACGAACAAGAAACGGCATCAAACTCCGCCGAGCTTCCATTCCCACGGGTTCTGATGCAGACATCGGGGTAGTTCGCTTACGTCCGTTCAAAACATCGCCTGCTTGACGGGTATCGCTAATATAATGCCACACATTGAGGGACTTTCTACATTTTACTGTGAGTACTCTTACATAGAACAACAACAATCAACATGTCTGGACGTGGTAAAGGAGGAAAGGGACTTGGAAAGGGAGGCGCCAAGCGTCACCGAAAGTGTTGCGTGATAACATCCAGGGTATCACCAAACCCGCCATCCGTCGTCTCGCTCGTCGTGGTGGAGTAAAACGTATCTCCGGACTCATCTACGAAGAGACCCGTGGTGTCCTGAAGGTCTTCTTAGAAAACGTCATCCGTGATGCCGTCACATACTGTGAGCACGCCAAGAGAAAGACTGTCACCGCCATGGACGTCGTCTATGCCTTGAAACGTCAAGGGCGTACCCTGTACGGATTCGGAGGCTAGATGCATCTTTCCTGTCACGAAGACGAATCGAAATCCAACGGCTCTTTTAAGGGCCATCAAATATCCCCAGAGAGAGTTACTCATTCCTCTCCCTCGAAACATGCAATTCGTCGTCTTAATTCTTTTCTTTGTGTGAGTGAATGTATGTGTGTGTGTATGTATACGCCAGCATCGGGCAAAATAAGTTATATGCATAGGCAATTTTGCTAGAAATTTCAAAACACCGTAATTGAAATCCACCCCCTCCCTCAAGTGAAGTCCCCCCCCCCTTTAGTAATCCCTACCTAATTGGCTCTTCAGTTCCGACCTCCTGTTTGTTTATATAGACAACTTTCCCTAGGAAAAAAAAAGAAGTGTCTATTCTACAAAACTTCAATATTATCCCCCGTAGGACCTCTTGCGAAGGTCGAGCAGGGGTAAACTCCTTTTATTTATACTCAAGTGAAGTCGGTTATTATACGTAATAAAATTCTGCAACAACCCCCAGTTCACCAATACAGCAAACCAGTGAAGTTCTAAGACATACGACCCAAGAAGCAAGACAATACGAACTTCCCCCACCCCTCCACCCCCCTCCCGAATCGCTACTTGTCCATTGAACACAATGCATGCACGACTGTACCGTTACACGATTAGTCCCAAATGCGAGACAACATATCATTTGAAAATGCGCCCTTTTTTTACCACTGCCAGAACAGTTTCCCTTGCCTCGGGCATTTATTTGGCTCACGCGGTAGATCACTGGTAATGTGAGCCGAGGAAGTTACTTTTCCAAGCTCGCTAGGCTTGGCGAGTCGATTACGTAACACGCATGCTATTGTTCCAGACTAATTAGCTAGAAAGGTGCAGAAGTTGACAGTGGCGAAAAATGAACGTCAGTCTTACTAAAGAGCGGATTTTCATATGTGGCTATGTCGCGATCATCGCAAGTGAAACTATTGAGTGTTTGTGTGTGGTGGGGGAGGACTTAGAGGTTATTTATCGTTATTGTTGGATTTATTATGGATTATTATGGATTCTAATACCTGTCTTGTCTCCTTACACCGTACAAACTAGCAGAACCCTACGGTCATCATCGCAGGAATTGCTCAAGGAGAAGAGAACAAGATGCAAGACCGGCGACAGAGCCTTCTCAGTCAGCGCTCCCAGAATGCCTATACCGAACTCTGTGAGTGTATGCATTTCTCTTACCACTTTTAAAAACTGCTTTGAAAGCATATTATGTTAGACTCGCTTTTACTGTGTGATTGACTGTGTTTTAACTGTTATTGTGCATAGATACTACGTTTGGAACTAGTTACTTAATTCTGAACATTTTATTTTTTTTAATATTTATCTTTCATTTATTTAGTACGTTTAGACTCTATTTTGTATCGTTCAGTATTGGGTATTTGATCTGTTTTAGGATTTTGTAATAATTCTCTTACTGTAATGTTTTTTTTTTTTTTTTAATTTAAAAATTTTCATTTATTTACTACGTTTAGGGCTCTATTTTGTATCGTTTAGTATTTAGGCTTTTACAATAATTCTCTTACTGTACTATAGTTCCTCATACTTATATATATTTAAACCTGGACTATGATTGAATCTATTTACATGCTTCTTAAATGTTTTGGACTATATGCGTTTTAGTATCGTTTAGTACGGGTGTGTTTTTTTTTTTTTTTATATTGTTGCCTTTGGCTTTTACTCCTTTTTTTTTTCTTTTTTTGGCGCAGCTTTGCTGATTATGCGCTATATAAATATCACTTATTAATATTATTATTATCGATAAACGGGCCCCAGAACGTGATCAACTACACGGTCAATGGCTTGAGAGTAACAGGTATATATGATACAATGTTAGATTACTTAAAATAAGAGACAACGAAACTGCATGTTTGAGGAGGGGGAGATAAGTCTGCCGTTTCTGGAATATAGGATGGCCCTTAAAAGAGCCGTTGGATGTCGAGCCTTCTACACGAGAAGAACAATCTACTTGGAGGTGGTGTACTTGGTGACAGCCTTGGTACCCTCTGAGACGGCATGCTTGGCGAGCTCACCAGGCAGCAACAGTCTGACGGCGGTCTGGACCTCCCGACTGGTGATGGTGGACTTCCTGTTGTAGTGGGCCAAACGGGAAGCTTCGGCGGCGATACGCTCGAAGATGTCGTTCACGAAGCTGTTCATGATAGACATAGCACGGCTAGAGATACCGGTGTCTGGGTGGACCTGCTTCATGACTTTGTAGATGTAGATACTGTAAGTCTCACGCCTGGTCCTTCGCCTCTTCTTGTCTCCTGGGTTGCGAGGTGCCTTGGACTTGGCGGCCTTCTTTGCTCCCTTTCCTGCAGCTTTTGGTGCCATTTTGGACGTGAAGTTTTCGTTGCGATACGGTAAGTAAAGCGATGAGTGAATGAGTGTCCTCCACGCTGCGAAATGTATTTATGACAGATTTGATATCACTTCAGCGAAGCAGAAAAACTTCCCATATTGACAAAGCACGTGCTATGCATTGCACAGCACACACGAGCTGGCCAATCACAATGCGGAAGCTTTTCTTAATTCTTTCACGCATTGTACGATCAGGGCAAAGGGTGGCAAAGAATCCCCTCATAAGGGCACTGTGCTGTAGCTTTAGAGTCCGGACTACTTGAATGAGAGCTTTCCGGCAGGCAAATCATTTCTTTGATTCGTTTCAAGTCGAAAACATACCCAAATTTACTTCATCATGACTGGCAGGGGCAAAGGTGGTAAGGCCAGGGCAAAGGCCAAGAGTCGATCTGCAAGAGCAGGGCTTCAATTCCCAGTAGGTCGTGTACACAGGTTCCTGCGAAGAGGAAATTACGCCCAGAGGATCGGCGCTGGCGCACCCGTCTACTGGCTGCCGTTACTAGAATACCTCGCCGCCGAGATCTTGGAATTGGCCGGTAACGCTGCACGTGACAACAAGAAGACCAGGATCATCCCCCGTCATCTCCAACTCGCCATCCGAAACGACGAGGAGTTGAACAAACTCTTGAGCGGAGTCACCATCGCCCAGGGAGGTGTTCTTCCAAACATCCAGGCTGTCCTTCTACCCAAGAAGACATCCGGAGGCAAGAAGGCTTAAAGGGGAGGTTGCATTGCAATCGCCCATCGATTACCAACGGCTCTTTTAAGGGCCATCAAATCACCCAGAAAGACATACTCATTCCTCTCCTCAAACATGCTTGCGTCAGTGTCTTATTTCTCCTTTTAAGTTAGATGTATCAGCTAGCTGCAACCCTAATAATCGTGGGGCTTCGGACCCTCAGCCAAAAACCAAAGGTCAGAAACCCCAAGATTTGAGTGAAAACTCCTGCTGGACAGAAATCTAACATCCCATAAATAAAAAAAATTAAAAAACTATATATAATGTATGTAGGGAACTTTTCACATGATTTTGGCCGCAGGTTTTATGAATTAAGTATTTAGCAAGAGATCTTGGATTAGGGGATAAAGGGAACTTATTATTATTATTATTATTTATTAATAATTTTTGTAACTTTTGGGGTTTGAAATAAAAATAGATATTGAGTTTTGCTGCTTCAATGAGCTTACTGGTAGCAATGCATCTGGGGTGTTAAGTCAGATCCTAAGGGCTTTATTATTAATAGTCTTAGAAATTTGAAACTTGTAACAACTAACGAGGCATATACTACCGCAAGTATTAATCGTTTCGCACCTTTCAATGTTATTAAGTCTGGAAATTTTAGTCGGTGTGTTACGTAATCAATTCGCAAAGCCAAGCCGAGGAACGAGCATCAGCTCAAATTTTCCCCCGATCTACTGCGAGAGCCTATTGAAATGCC